>NW_027285172.1:0-109712 GCF_040894005.1 Engystomops pustulosus | reverse complement strand
ACACACATGACGATGGAGGGGCGGGCACATGTACCGCTATTAGTATAATACACCACATTAGAGATGGAGTGCGGGCACATGTACCGCTATTAGTATAATACACACATTATAGATGGAGTGCCGGGCACATGTACGTTGTAACACATTATAGATGGAGGGCGGGGCACATGTACCGCTATTAGTATAATTACACACATTATAGATGGAGGGCGGGCACATGTACCGCTATTAGTATAATACACACATTATAGATGGAGTGCGGGCACATGTACCGCTATTAGTATAATACACACATTATAGATGGAGTGCCGGGCACATGTACCGCTATTAGTATAATACACACATTATAGATGGAGTGCGGGCACATGTACCGCTATTAGTATAATACACACATTATAGATGGAGGGCCGGGGCACATGTACCGCTATTAGTATAATACACACATTATAGATGGAGGGCGGGGCACATGTACCGCTATTAGTATAATACACACATTATAGATGGAGTGCGGGGCACATGTACCGCTATTAGTATAATACACACATTATAGATGGAGTGCCGGGCACATGTACTGCTATTAGTATAATACACACATTATAGATGGAGGGCGGGGCACATGTACTGCTATTAGTATAATACACACATTATAGATGGAGTGCCGGGCACATGTACCGCTATTAGTATAATACACACATTATAGATGGAGTTGCGGGGCACATGTACCGGCTATTAGTATAATACACACATTATAGATGGAGTGCGGGCACATGTACCGCTATTAGTATAATACACACATTATAGATGGAGTGCCGGGCACATGTACCGCTATTAGTATAATACACACATTATAGATGGAGGGCCGGGCACATGTACCGCTATTAGTATAATACACACATTATAGATGGAGTGCCGGGCACATGTACCTGCTATTAGTATATACACACATTATAGATGGAGGGGCCGGGCACATGTACCGCTATTAGTATAATACACACATTATAGATGGAGTGCCGGGCACATGTACTGCTATTAGTATAATACACACATTATAGATGGAGGGCGGGCACATGTACCGCTATTAGTATAATACACACATTATAGATGGAGTGCCGGGGCACATGTACCGCTATTAGTATAATACACACATTATAGATGGAGGGCGGGGCACATGTACCGCTATTAGTATAATACACACATAGATGGAGGGCGGGGCACATGTACCGCTATTAGTATAATACACACATTATAGATGGAGGGCGGGCACATGTACCGCTATTAGTATAATACACACATTATAGATGGAGGGCCGGGGCACATGTACTGCTATTAGTATAATACACACATTATAGATGGAGGGCCGGGCACATGTACCGCTATTAGTATAATACACACATTATAGATGGAGTGCCGGGCACATGTACCGCTATTAGTATAATACACACATTATAGATGGAGTGCGGGGCACATGTACCGCTATTAGTATAATACACACATTATAGATGGAGGGCGGGGCACATGTACCGCTATTAGTATAATACACACATTATAGATGGAGGGCGGGGCACATGTACCGCTATTAGTATAATACACACATTATAGATGGAGGGCGGGCACATGTACCGCTATTAGTATAATACACACATTATAGATGGAGGGCGGGGCACATGTACCGCTATTAGTATAATACACACATTATAGATGGAGTGCCGGGCACATGTACCGCTATTAGTATAATACACACATTATAGATGGAGGGCGGGGCACATGTACCGCTATTAGTATAATACACACATTATAGATGGAGGCCGGGGCACATGTACTGCTATTAGTATAATACACACATTATAGATGGAGGGCGGGGCACATGTACCGCTATTAGTATAATACACACATTATAGATGGAGGGCGGGGCACATGTACCGCTATTAGTATAATACACACATTATAGATGGAGGGCGGGGCACATGTACCGCTATTAGTATAATACACACATTATAGATGGAGTGCGGGGCACATGTACCGCTATTAGTATAATACACACATTATAGATGGAGTGCCCGGGCACATGTACCGCTATTAGTATAATACACACATTATAGATGGAGGGGCCGGGGCACATGTACCGCTATTAGTATAATACACACATTATAGATGGAGGGCGGGCACATGTACTGCTATTAGTATAATACACACATTATAGATTGGAGGGCGGGGCACATGTACCGCTATTAGTATAATACACACATTATAGATGGAGGGCGGGGCACATGTACCGCTATTAGTATAATACACACATTATAGATGGAGGCGGGGCACATGTACTGCTATTAGTATAATACACACATTATAGATGGAGGGCGGGGCACATGTACCGCTATTAGTATAATACACACATTATAGATGGAGGGCGGGGCACATGTACCGCTATTAGTATAATACACACATTATAGATGGAGGGCGGGGCACATGTACCGCTATTAGTATAATACACACATTATAGATGGAGTGCCGGGGCACATGTACTGCTATTAGTATAATACACACATTATAGATGGAGGGCCGGGCACATGTACCGCTATTAGTATAATACACACATTATAGATGGAGGGCCGGGGCACATGTACCGCTATTAGTATAATACACACATTATAGATGGAGGGCGGGGCACATGTACCGCTATTAGTATAATACACACATTATAGATGGAGGGCCCGGGCACATGTACCGCTATTAGTATAATACACACATTATAGATGGAGGGCGGGCACATGTACCGCTATTAGTATAATACACACATTATAGATGGAGGGCGGGGCACATGTACCGCTATTAGTATAATACACACATTATAGATGGAGGGCGGGGCACATGTACCGCTATTAGTATAATACACACATTATAGATGGAGTGCGGGGCACATGTACCGCTATTAGTATAATACACACATTATAGATGGAGGGCGGGGCACATGTACCGCTATTAGTATAATACACACATTATAGATGGAGGGCGGGGCACATGTACCGCTATTAGTATAATACACACATTATAGATGGAGTGCGGGCACATGTACTGCTATTAGTATAATACACACATTATAGATGGAGTGCCGGGCACATGTACCGCTATTAGTATAATACACACATTATAGATGGAGGGCCGGGCACATGTACCGCTATTAGTATAATACACACATTATAGATGGAGGGCGGGGCACATGTACCGCTATTAGTATAATACACACATTATAGATGGAGGGCCGGGCACATGTACCGCTATTAGTATAATACACACATTATAGATGGAGGGCCGGGCACATGTACCGCTATTAGTATAATACACACATTATAGATGGAGGGCGGGGCACATGTACCGCTATTAGTATAATACACACATTATAGATGGAGGGCGGGGCACATGTACCGCTATTAGTATAATACACACATTATAGATGGAGGGCGGGGCACATGTACCGCTATTAGTATAATACACACATTATAGATGGAGGGCGGGGCACATGTACCGCTATTAGTATAATACACACATTATAGATGGAGGGCGGGGCACATGTACCGCTATTAGTATAATACACACATTATAGATGGAGGGCGGGCACATGTACTGCTATTAGTATAATACACACATTATAGATGGAGTGCCGGGCACATGTACTGCTATTAGTATAATACACACATTATAGATGGAGGGCGGGGCACATGTACCGCTATTAGTATAATACACACATTATAGATGGAGTGCGGGGCACATGTACCGCTATTAGTATAATACACACATTATAGATGGAGTGCGGGGCACATGTACCGCTATTAGTATAATACACACATTATAGATGGAGGGCCGGGCACATGTACCGCTATTAGTATAATACACACATTATAGATGGAGGGCGGGGCACATGTACCGCTATTAGTATAATACACACATTATAGATGTAGTGGCCGGGCACATGTACTGCTATTAGTATAATACACACATTATAGATGGAGTGCCGGGCACATGTACCGCTATTAGTATAATACACACATTATAGATGTACGGCTATTAGTATAATACACACATTATAGATGGAGTGCCGGGGCACATGTACTGCTATTAGTATAATACACACATTATAGATGGAGGGCGGGGCACATGTACCGCTATTAGTATAATACACACATTATAGATGGAGGGCCGGGCACATGTACCGCTATTAGTATAATACACACATTATAGATGGAGTGCCGGGCACATGTACCGCTATTAGTATAATACACACATTATAGATGGAGGGCCGGGCACATGTACCGCTATTAGTATAATACACACATTATAGATGGAGGGCGGGGCACATGTACCGCTATTAGTATAATACACACATTATAGATGGAGGGCGGGGCACATGTACTGCTATTAGTATAATACACACATTATAGATGGAGTGCGGGGCACATGTACTGCTATTAGTATAATACACACATTATAGATGGAGTGCCGGGCACATGTACCGCTATTAGTATAATACACACATTATAGATGGAGGGCGGGGCACATGTACCGCTATTAGTATAATACACACATTATAGATGGAGTGCGGGGCACATGTACTGCTATTAGTATAATACACACATTATAGATGGAGTGCCGGGGCACATGTACCGCTATTAGTATAATACACACATTATAGATGGAGTGCGGGGCACATGTACTGCTATTAGTATAATACACACATTATAGATGGAGTGCGGGGCACATGTACCGCTATTAGTATAATACACACATTATAGATGGAGTGCCGGGCACATGTACCGCTATTAGTATAATACACACATTATAGATGGAGGGCGGGGCACATGTACCGCTATTAGTATAATACACACATTATAGATGGAGGGCGGGGCACATGTACCGCTATTAGTATAATACACACATTATAGATGGAGTGCCGGGCACATGTACCGCTATTAGTATAATACACACATTATAGATGGAGGGCGGGGCACATGTACTGCTATTAGTATAATACACACATTATAGATGGAGTGCGGGGCACATGTACCGCTATTAGTATAATACACACATTATAGATGTAGTGCCGGGCACATGTACCGCTATTAGTATAATACACACATTATAGATGTAGTGCCGGGCACATGTACCGCTATTAGTATAATACACACATTATAGATGGAGTGCCGGGCACATGTACCGCTATTAGTATAATACACACATTATAGATGGAGTGCGGGGCACATGTACCGCTATTAGTATAATACACACATTATAGATGGAGTGCCGGGCACATGTACCGCTATTAGTATAATACACACATTATAGATGTAGTGCCGGGCACATGTACCGCTATTAGTATAATACACACATTATAGATGTAGTGCCGGGCACATGTACCGCTATTAGTATAATACACACATTATAGATGGAGTGCCGGGCACATGTACCGCTATTAGTATAATACACACATTATAGATGGAGTGCCGGGCACATGTACCGCTATTAGTATAATACACACATTATAGATGGAGGGCCGGGCACATGTACCGCTATTAGTATAATACACACATTATAGATGGAGTGCCGGGCACATGTACTGCTATTAGTATAATACACACATTATAGATGGAGGGCGGGGCACATGTACCGCTATTAGTATAATACACACATTATAGATGGAGGGCCGGGCACATGTACCGCTATTAGTATAATACACACATTATAGATGGAGGGCGGGGCACATGTACTGCTATTAGTATAATACACACATTATAGATGTAGTGCCGGGCACATGTACCGCTATTAGTATAATACACACATTATAGATGGAGGGCCGGGCACATGTACCGCTATTAGTATAATACACACATTATAGATGGAGGGCGGGGCGCATGTACCGCTATTAGTATAATACACACATTATAGATGGAGTGCCGGGCACATGTACCGCTATTAGTATAATACACACATTATAGATGGAGGGCGGGGCACATGTACCGCTATTAGTATAATACACACATTATAGATGGAGTGCCGGGCACATGTACCGCTATTAGTATAATACACACATTATAGATGGAGGGCGGGGCACATGTACCGCTATTAGTATAATACACACATTATAGATGGAGTGCCGGGCACATGTACTGCTATTAGTATAATACACACATTATAGATGGAGTGCCGGGCACATGTACCGCTATTAGTATAATACACACATTATAGATGGAGGGCGGGGCACATGTACTGCTATTAGTATAATACACACATTATAGATGGAGTGCCGGGCACATGTACCGCTATTAGTATAATACACACATTATAGATGGAGGGCCGGGCACATGTACCGCTATTAGTATAATACACACATTATAGATGGAGTGCCGGGCACATGTACTGCTATTAGTATAATACACACATTATAGATGGAGTGCGGGGCACATGTACCGCTATTAGTATAATACACACATTATAGATGGAGTGCCGGGCACATGTACCGCTATTAGTATAATACACACATTATAGATGGAGGGCCGGGCACATGTACCGCTATTAGTATAATACACACATTATAGATGGAGTGCGGGGCACATGTACCGCTATTAGTATAATACACACATTATAGATGGAGTGCCGGGCACATGTACTGCTATTAGTATAATACACACATTATAGATGGAGGGCGGGGCACATGTACCGCTATTAGTATAATACACACATTATAGATGGAGGGCGGGGCACATGTACTGCTATTAGTATAATACACACATTATAGATGGAGTGCCGGGCACATGTACCGCTATTAGTATAATACACACATTATAGATGGAGTGCCGGGCACATGTACTGCTATTAGTATAATACACACATTATAGATGGAGGGCCGGGCACATGTACCGCTATTAGTATAATACACACATTATAGATGGAGGGCCGGGCACATGTACCGCTGTTAGTATAATACACACATTATAGATGGAGGGCGGGGCACATGTACCGCTATTAGTATAATACACACATTATAGATGGAGGGCGGGGCACATGTACCGCTATTAGTATAATACACACATTATAGATGGAGGGCGGGGCACATGTACCGCTATTAGTATAATACACACATTATAGATGGAGGGCGGGGCACATGTACTGCTATTAGTATAATACACACATTATAGATGGAGTGCGGGGCACATGTACCGCTATTAGTATAATACACACATTATAGATGGAGTGCCGGGCACATGTACTGCTATTAGTATAATACACACATTATAGATGGAGGGCCGGGCACATGTACCGCTATTAGTATAATACACACATTATAGATGGAGGGCGGGGCACATGTACTGCTATTAGTATAATACACACATTATAGATGGAGTGCCGGGCACATGTACTGCTATTAGTATAATACACACATTATAGATGGAGTGCCGGGTACATGTACCGCTATTAGTATAATACACACATTATAGATGGAGTGCCGGGCACATGTACTGCTATTAGTATAATACACACATTATAGATGGAGTGCGGGGCACATGTACTGCTATTAGTATAATACACACATTATAGATGGAGTGCCGGGCACATGTACTGCTATTAGTATAATACACACATTATAGATGGAGGGCGGGGCACATGTACTGCTATTAGTATAATACACACATTATAGATGGAGGGCCGGGCACATGTACCGCTATTAGTATAATACACACATTATAGATGTACCGCTATTAGTATAATACACACATTATAGATGGAGTGCGGGGCACATGTACTGCTATTAGTATAATACACACATTATAGATGGAGGGCGGGGCACATGTACCGCTATTAGTATAATACACACATTATAGATGGAGGGCGGGGCACATGTACCGCTATTAGTATAATACACACATTATAGATGGAGGGCCGGGCACATGTACTGCTATTAGTATAATACACACATTATAGATGGAGGGCCGGGCACATGTACCGCTATTAGTATAATACACACATTATAGATGGAGGGCGGGGCACATGTACCGCTATTAGTATAATACACACATTATAGATGGAGTGCCGGGCACATGTACTGCTATTAGTATAATACACACATTATAGATGGAGGGCCGGGCACATGTACTGCTATTAGTATAATACACACATTATAGATGGAGTGCCGGGCACATGTACCGCTATTAGTATAATACACACATTATAGATGGAGGGCGGGGCACATGTACCGCTATTAGTATAATACACACATTATAGATGGAGGGCGGGGCACATGTACTGCTATTAGTATAATACACACATTATAGATGGAGGGCGGGGCACATGTACCGCTATTAGTATAATATACACATTATAGATGGAGTGCGGGGCACATGTACCGCTATTAGTATAATACACACATTATAGATGGAGGGCGGGGCACATGTACCGCTATTAGTATAATACACACATTATAGATGTAGTGCCGGGCACATGTACCGCTATTAGTATAATACACACATTATAGATGTAGTGCGGGGCACATGTACTGCTATTAGTATAATACACACATTATAGATGTAGTGCCGGGCACATGTACCGCTATTAGTATAATACACACATTATAGATGGAGTGCCGGGCACATGTACCGCTATTAGTATAATACACACATTATAGATGGAGGGCCGGGCACATGTACTGCTATTAGTATAATACACACATTATAGATGGAGGGCGGGGCACATGTACCGCTATTAGTATAATACACACATTATAGATGGAGGGCGGGGCACATGTACCGCTATTAGTATAATACACACATTATAGATGGAGGGCCGGGCACATGTACCGCTATTAGTATAATACACACATTATAGATGTAGTGCCGGGCACATGTACCGCTATTAGTATAATACACACATTATAGATGGAGGGCGGGGCACATGTACTGCTATTAGTATAATACACACATTATAGATGGAGGGCGGGGCACATGTACCGCTATTAGTATAATACACACATTATAGATGGAGGGCCGGGCACATGTACCGCTATTAGTATAATACACACATTATAGATGGAGGGGGGGGCACATGTACCGCTATTAGTATAATACACACATTATAGATGGAGTGCCGGGCACATGTACCGCTATTAGTATAATACACACATTATAGATGGAGTGCCGGGCACATGTACTGCTATTAGTATAATACACACATTATAGATGGAGTGCCGGGCACATGTACTGCTATTAGTATAATACACACATTATAGATGGAGGGCGGGGCGCATGTACCGCTATTAGTATAATACACACATTATAGATGGAGTGCCGGGCACATGTACTGCTATTAGTATAATACACACATTATAGATGGAGGGCGGGGCGCATGTACCGCTATTAGTATAATACACACATTATAGATGGAGGGCCGGGCACATGTACTGCTATTAGTATAATACACACATTATAGATGGAGGGCGGGGCACATGTACCGCTATTAGTATAATACACACATTATAGATGGAGGGCCGGGCACATGTACCGCTATTAGTATAATACACACATTATAGATGGAGGGGGGGGCACATGTACCGCTATTAGTATAATACACACATTATAGATGGAGTGCGGGGCACATGTACCGCTATTAGTATAATACACACATTATAGATGGAGTGCCGGGCACATGTACCGCTATTAGTATAATACACACATTATAGATGGAGGGCCGGGCACATGTACTGCTATTAGTATAATACACACATTATAGATGGAGTGCCGGGCACATGTACTGCTATTAGTATAATACACACATTATAGATGTAGTGCCGGGCACATGTACTGCTATTAGTATAATACACACATTATAGATGGAGTGCCGGGCACATGTACTGCTATTAGTATAATACACACATTATAGATGGAGTGCCGGGCACATGTACTGCTATTAGTATAATACACACATTATAGATGGAGGGCGGGGCACATGTACCGCTATTAGTATAATACACACATTATAGATGGAGGGCGGGGCACATGTACTGCTATTAGTATAATACACACATTATAGATGGAGTGCCGGGCACATGTACTGCTATTAGTATAATACACACATTATAGATGGAGTGCCGGGCACATGTACTGCTATTAGTATAATACACACATTATAGATGGAGTGCCGGGCACATGTACTGCTATTAGTATAATACACACATTATAGATGGAGGGCGGGGCACATGTACCGCTATTAGTATAATACACACATTATAGATGGAGGGCGGGGCACATGTACCGCTATTAGTATAATACACACATTATAGATGGAGTGCCGGGCACATGTACTGCTATTAGTATAATACACACATTATAGATGGAGTGCCGGGCACATGTACCGCTATTAGTATAATACACACATTATAGATGGAGTGCCGGGCACATGTACTGCTATTAGTATAATACACACATTATAGATGGAGTGCCGGGCACATGTACCGCTATTAGTATAATACACACATTATAGATGGAGGGCCGGGCACATGTACCGCTATTAGTATAATACACACATTATAGATGGAGTGCCGGGCACATGTACTGCTATTAGTATAATACACACATTATAGATGGAGTGCCGGGCACATGTACCGCTATTAGTATAATACACACATTATAGATGGAGTGCCGGGCACATGTACCGCTATTAGTATAATACACACATTATAGATGGAGTGCGGGGTACATGTACCGCTATTAGTATAATACACACATTATAGATGGAGTGCCGGGCACATGTACCGCTATTAGTATAATACACACATTATAGATGGAGTGCCGGGCACATGTACCGCTATTAGTATAATACACACATTATAGATGGAGTGCGGGGCACATGTACCGCTATTAGTATAATACACACATTATAGATGGAGTGCGGGGCACATGTACCGCTATTAGTATAATACACACATTATAGATGGAGGGCCGGGCACATGTACCGCTATTAGTATAATACACACATTATAGATGGAGGGCGGGGCACATGTACCGCTATTAGTATAATACACACATTATAGATGGAGTGCCGGGCACATGTACCGCTATTAGTATAATACACACATTATAGATGGAGTGCGGGGCACATGTACCGCTATTAGTATAATACACACATTATAGATGGAGGGCGGGGCACATGTACCGCTATTAGTATAATACACACATTATAGATGGAGGGCCGGGCACATGTACCGCTATTAGTATAATACACACATTATAGATGGAGGGCGGGGCACATGTACCGCTATTAGTATAATACACACATTATAGATGGAGTGCGGGGCACATGTACTGCTATTAGTATAATACACACATTATAGATGGAGTGCCGGGCACATGTACTGCTATTAGTATAATACACACATTATAGATGGAGTGCCGGGCACATGTACTGCTATTAGTATAATACACACATTATAGATGGAGTGCCGTGCACATGTACCGCTATTAGTATAATACACACATTATAGATGGAGTGCCGGGCACATGTACCGCTATTAGTATAATACACACATTATAGATGTAGTGCCGGGCACATGTACCGCTATTAGTATAATACACACATTATAGATGGAGTGCGGGGCACATGTACCGCTATTAGTATAATACACACATTATAGATGGAGTGCCGGGCACATGTACCGCTATTAGTATAATACACACATTATAGATGGAGGGCGGGGCACATGTACTGCTATTAGTATAATACACACATTATAGATGGAGTGCGGGGCACATGTACTGCTATTAGTATAATACACACATTATAGATGGAGGGCGGGGCACATGTACCGCTATTAGTATAATACACACATTATAGATGTACCGCTATTAGTATAATACACACATTATAGATGGAGGGCCGGGCACATGTACCGCTATTAGTATAATACACACATTATAGATGGAGTGCCGGGCACATGTACCGCTATTAGTATAATACACACATTATAGATGGAGTGCCGGGCACATGTACCGCTATTAGTATAATACACACATTATAGATGGAGTGCGGGGCACATGTACCGCTATTAGTATAATACACACATTATAGATGGAGTGCCGGGCACATGTACCGCTATTAGTATAATACACACATTATAGATGTAGTGCCGGGCACATGTACCGCTATTAGTATAATATACACATTATAGATGGAGTGCGGGGCACATGTACCGCTATTAGTATAATACACACATTATAGATGGAGGGCGGGGCACATGTACCGCTATTAGTATAATACACACATTATAGATGGAGTGCGGGGCACATGTACCGCTATTAGTATAATACACACATTATAGATGGAGGGCCGGGCACATGTACCGCTATTAGTATAATACACACATTATAGATGTAGTGCCGGGCACATGTACCGCTATTAGTATAATACACACATTATAGATGGAGGGCGGGGCACATGTACCGCTATTAGTATAATACACACATTATAGATGGAGGGCCGGGCACATGTACCGCTATTAGTATAATACACACATTATAGATGGAGGGCCGGGCACATGTACCGCTATTAGTATAATACACACATTATAGATGGAGGGCGGGGCACATGTACCGCTATTAGTATAATACACACATTATAGATGGAGTGCGGGGCACATGTACTGCTATTAGTATAATACACACATTATAGATGGAGTGCCGGGCACATGTACTGCTATTAGTATAATACACACATTATAGATGGAGGGCGGGGCACATGTACCACTATTAGTATAATACACACATTATAGATGGAGGGCCGGGCACATGTACCGCTATTAGTATAATACACACATTATAGATGGAGGGCGGGGCACATGTACCGCTATTAGTATAATACACACATTATAGATGGAGGGCGGGGCACATGTACCGCTATTAGTATAATACACACATTATAGATGGAGGGCCGGGCACATGTACCGCTATTAGTATAATACACACATTATAGATGTACCGCTATTAGTATAATACACACATTATAGATGGAGGGCGGGGCACATGTACCGCTATTAGTATAATACACACATTATAGATGGAGGGCCGGGCACATGTACCGCTATTAGTATAATACACACATTATAGATGGAGGGCGGGGCACATGTACCGCTATTAGTATAATACACACATTATAGATGGAGGGCCGGGCACATGTACCGCTATTAGTATAATACACACATTATAGATGGAGGGCCGGGCACATGTACCACTATTAGTATAATACACACATTATAGATGGAGGGCGGGGCACATGTACCGCTATTAGTATAATACACACATTATAGATGGAGGGCGGGGCACATGTACCGCTATTAGTATAATACACACATTATAGATGGAGGGCGGGGCACATGTACCGCTATTAGTATAATACACACATTATAGATGGAGGGCCGGGCACATGTACCGCTATTAGTATAATACACACATTATAGATGGAGTGCGGGGCACATGTACTGCTATTAGTATAATACACACATTATAGATGGAGTGCCGGGCACATGTACCGCTATTAGTATAATACACACATTATAGATGGAGTGCGGGGCACATGTACTGCTATTAGTATAATACACACATTATAGATGGAGTGCCGGGCACATGTACTGCTATTAGTATAATACACACATTATAGATGGAGGGCCGGGCACATGTACTGCTATTAGTATAATACACACATTATAGATGGAGTGCGGGGCACATGTACTGCTATTAGTATAATACACACATTATAGATGGAGGGCGGGGCACATGTACCGCTATTAGTATAATACACACATTATAGATGGAGGGCGGGGCACATGTACCGCTATTAGTATAATACACACATTATAGATGGAGTGCCGGGCACATGTACCGCTATTAGTATAATACACACATTATAGATGGAGTGCGGGGCACATGTACTGCTATTAGTATAATACACACATTATAGATGGAGTGCCGGGCACATGTACTGCTATTAGTATAATACACACATTATAGATGGAGGGCCGGGCACATGTACTGCTATTAGTATAATACACACATTATAGATGGAGTGCGGGGCACATGTACTGCTATTAGTATAATACACACATTATAGATGGAGGGCGGGGCACATGTACCGCTATTAGTATAATACACACATTATAGATGGAGGGCGGGGCACATGTACCGCTATTAGTATAATACACACATTATAGATGGAGTGCCGGGCACATGTACCGCTATTAGTATAATACACACATTATAGATGTAGTGCCGGGCACATGTACCGCTATTAGTATAATACACACATTATAGATGGAGGGCCGGGCACATGTACTGCTATTAGTATAATACACACATTATAGATGGAGGGCCGGGCACATGTACTGCTATTAGTATAATACACACATTATAGATGGAGGGCCGGGCGCATGTACTGCTATTAGTATAATACACACATTATAGATGGAGGGCCGGGCACATGTACCGCTATTAGTATAATACACACATTATAGATGGAGGGCGGGGCGCATGTACCGCTATTAGTATAATACACACATTATAGATGGAGGGCGGGGCACATGTACCGCTATTAGTATAATACACACATTATAGATGGAGTGCCGGGCACATGTACCGCTATTAGTATAATACACACATTATAGATGGAGGGCGGGGCACATGTACTGCTATTAGTATAATACACACATTATAGATGGAGGGCCGGGCACATGTACTGCTATTAGTATAATACACACATTATAGATGGAGTGCCGGGCACATGTACTGCTATTAGTATAATACACACATTATAGATGGAGTGCGGGGCACATGTACTGCTATTAGTATAATACACACATTATAGATGGAGGGCCGGGCACATGTACTGCTATTAGTATAATACACACATTATAGATGGAGGGCGGGGCACATGTACCGCTATTAGTATAATACACACATTATAGATGGAGGGCCGGGCACATGTACCGCTATTAGTATAATACACACATTATAGATGTAGTGCCGGGCACATGTACTGCTATTAGTATAATACACACATTATAGATGGAGGGCCGGGCACATGTACCGCTATTAGTATAATACACACATTATAGATGGAGGGCCGGGCACATGTACCGCTATTAGTATAATACACACATTATAGATGGAGGGCCGGGCACATGTACCGCTATTAGTATAATACACACATTATAGATGGAGGGCGGAGTTCAATCAGTTTTTGAGCTCGATTCACACCCCTCACCCACCTCTCCTCAATCTACAGAAACATTGCAAAAAAACAGTGTCTGTAGATGGAGGGGGGGGGGTATTTTTATAATAGAAGGTATTGTTATTTGGGTGATTACTAAAATGATTATACAAGAAAACTTTTTAGTAAAGTCTATATTAAGGCCGTGTGGTTGGAGGGTGTTCAGGTGGTCAATCCAAAAACCTTCCGTGACAGGTCTCCTCCCCTCAATGCGCCTCAACCCTTTCCAGACCAGAAAATCTTAAACCTTTAGGGTCCTGGTTGTGCTTCTCCCGTGAGTGTGCAGACGAGCGCTGTGTCTTTAACCCTTTGTATATCTCTAACATGCTCGCCGGTTCTAATTTGTAGCTTTCTCCCCGTCCTCCCTACACACCTGAGTCCACATGGGCAAACAATCCAATAAATAATGGCGCAAGCACGGCAATCTATAACCTCTTTTATCTCGTGTGGGGGGAGCTCCTGTCTATACTGAATCCCTTTACTGCCCCTTGTATCCTGGCATCCCTGGACCCTTTGTGGTTCCCTCTCTCACAAAGCTTGAGGTGACCAGATCCCTAATATTATGTGCTCTTCCTAAGACTGCCTTAGGTCTAGTGGTGACCGGATCACTTGTTATGAGATGCCAATGTTTCTCTATGATTTTTTTGACCTCCAGTGCCTCCCTGCAATATTTCGTAACAAAGATGGGGTTAGAGGAGATGCTTTGTCTGTTGTTAGATACCTCCCCAGAATATCGCTGGTGTAGTTCCTTTCCTTAAACCTATTTAAGATGATCCTCCTGTTTACTACAATTCCCTTGAATCCTTTTTAGTCGGCCTTTTGGTACGTGGCTCTCGCCATTTGACAAGCAGTATAAGGAGTAGAGCACTAATGTGTGTAAATAGTGTTGTCATTTAGCATATTCATAATAGATCTTTGATATAACCCACTGTGAAGAGTGGTGAGCGAGCCGCCCCGCCCCGCCCTGCCCTGTCCCGCCCTGCCCTGTCCCGCCCTGCCCTGCCCTGCCCCACCCTGTCCCGCCCTGCGCTGCCCTGCCCCACCCTGTCCCGCCCTCCCCCCGCCCCGCCCTGCCCTGCCCCGCCCTGCCCCGCCCTGCCCTGCGTATACTCATGCTGTATCAGCGCTTCTCTCTGTGTCTGCTGGAATGATGTCGCTGCTGCAGCTCTTTCCACCAATGTCCGGAATAAATCCATTTCTGGAGTTGTTGATTTTAGAGGATAGAAGTCCGGGTTCCGTTGTTCTATACGTGACATGTCCTGTGTCTGTATTTTGTCCCTTGTTGACAGTCCGTATAAGTCCAATAGGACACATTGATCCTTGAAATCTAAATTCTCAAATTCATTCATTCTTTTTTTTCAAATACTTTTTATTAAGTTTTATTACATAACAACATGCAGTACATTCTGGTGCATATTTAGTGCAATTACATTGTCAGTATTGACCTATTTCTATTCTTTTCCTGGGTGGAGGATGCATTATTATCTCTCTAATAAAGCATGCTTTTATACATAGGTCTCTTGTGTTTTCTTCCAAGTTACAATCCTAATCTGTAATTACACATATGTCTTCATATTTATCTGAGAGCGATTTATGGTCTATGCAGATTTGTTTTTAACAGAATAACAAAAAACAAGAATAACATTTTAGGTAATGACTTAACATTCAGGAGTGGGTCGGGGGGAAGGTGAGTATGGGGGTAGGGGGTGGGTCGGAGGGAGGTGAGTATGGGGGTAGGGGGTGGGTCGGAGGGAGGTGAGTATGGGGGTAGGGGGTGGGTCGGAGGGAGGTGAGTATGGGGGTAGGGGGTGGGTCGGGGGGAAGGTGAGTATGGGGGTAGGGGGTGGTGGTGAGCTGTGAGTCTATCCTTTTTCTTCTATGTTCGTTGATATTTTCTTCCTCAGTCAGGTTGAGTTATGGGTGATAATATTTGCTTTCAGTCCAGAGGTTCCATCTGGTGTATAGGTTGTGTTTTGATGCTAAGGTTCTTTCGTATGCGCAGGTTGTGTTCATCTGGCTGATCACTCCGTTGATGTGTGGGCTGTCTTTGTTTTTCCAGTATCTGGTTATTATTAATTTGGTTGACATCAGGAGGTGTACAGTGATGGTTTTTTGTTCTTGTGGCAGGTCTTCTACATTGATAAGTAATAAGGCTTGTTCTGGCTTTATCTCTCTGTCTTTTCTTGTTATTTCTTTTATTACGGTGCTTGTTGCTTTCCATAGGCTCATTATTTTTGGGCAGTTCCATAAGATATGTATGAGGTTTCCTCTGTTGCCGCATCCTCGCCAACACATAGGTGACACCCTGGGGTAGATGCGGTTTAATCTGGTGGGTGTGAAATACCATCTCAGGTGTGTCTTTACTATCGCTTCTATGTGCGATGTGCAGCGGAAAATTTGGTGTGTTGTTTTTAGAGCCGCTTCCCACTTTTGTATTGAGAATTTCTGTTGTAGGTCTTCTTCCCATTTTATTACTTCTTTTCCCTATTCTGTTATAAAAGAAGGATATTCCTTTTTTCCCGGGGTGTTGTTTGTCTAGGAATTTTAGTAGTTCCGGCTCAATCTTAGGTGTTGTATGGTTTAGTGAGTTGAAAAGGTTTTTAATCTTTGCGATTTGCTGGGTTTCGCTGCATGGGAGGCCTTTAGTGGACATGAGGTGTCTGGCGTCTATCAGGCCGTTTGGGTTCAGAATATCTTCTAAAGTTTCTCATCCTTTTTGTCTCCATGTTTCTAGTTGTAGAGTTTTGTTCTGGTTTTCTAGGAAGCTTAATGGGATGCGGTGTAGGATATTTTCCTTAGAGTTGGTTTCGTTTTTAATCATATTCCTCCATGTTGTATCTGATGTTCTCATTGTTTGTAGTTTTGAGTGAGGTGGGTCCGTGTTCCATAAGTTAGCGATCATTCTATTTATTAATGGTGTATTGTTGTTATAGTGTTTCTCAATTGTTACCCACACTTTATCGGTTGAGTCTAGCCACCAGTGTTTGAGTTGGTCCAGAATCGCTGCCTTGTAGTAATCTTTTATGTCTGGTAATCCTAGACCTCCTGCCATTTTATGTTTGGTCATGGTGGATAGTGAAATTCTCGGTTTTTTCTGCTGCCAGATGAAATTTTGGAGATTCTTGTTATTGTGTTTAAAGAAAGTGCATGGTAAATTTATTGGAACCGTTCTGAACAGATATAGGAATTTGGGTAAAATTATCATTTTAAAGGATGCTATTCGGCCAAACCATGTGAGTTGATGTCTTGAGTATTTTATATATAGTGCTTTAATCTTGGTATTAAGGGGGGCAAAGTTTGTTTCGTATAGTTTTTTAGAGGGGTAGGTTAGTTGTATTCCTAGATACGTTATGTTTTGCATCTGCCAGTCCAGGTTGTATTTCTTTCTGAGCGTTGTTAATTCTGCGTCTGGTATTCTAACTGGTAAGACTTGTGATTTGTTGGTATTAATTTTATAGTGTGTTACCTTTCCGTATTCTTCTATAATTTTGAAGAGTTGTGTTAGTGAGGCGTCTGTCTTTGTTAATGTAAGGGCTATGTCATCCGCAAAAAGTGCTACTTTGTGTTCTGAGTCTCCAATCTTCACTCCTGATATATTAGGATGGTTCCTAATTATTTCCGCTAGGGGCTCTATTGAAAGGGTAAAGAAGATGGGGGATAGTGGGCAGCCCTGCCTGGTTCCGTTTGTGAGTGTGAGTTTTTGGGATAGGGTGTTATTTGTGTATACGTATGCTGCTGGGTTGGAGTAAAGTGCTTTAATTGCTGATAGTGTTGGGCCTGTCAGTCCGTATTTTGTCAGGGTATGAAAAGCGTACTTCCAGTTAACTCTGTCAAATGCCTTTTCTGCGTCTATCGTAAGGAAGGTCGTCGGTATGTTGTGGATTTCGCAGTGCTGTAGTATGTTTAATAGTCTTCTAGTGTTGTCTGGTGCTTGTCTGTCTGGTACAAATCCTACTTGATCATTTTTGATTAGGTCCGGTAGTATATGTTTTAGTCTGTTCGCAATAATTTTAGCGTAGATTTTGACGTCTACGTTGAGTAGTGATATTGGTCTGTAGTTGAGTGTGGAGTCGGTTGGTTTGTCCGGTTTCGGGATGGTGACTATGAGTGCAGTCAACATGTCTTGGGGGAAAGTTTCTGTGTTGGCCGCTATGTTACAGATTTTCAGTAGGTATGGAGTTAAGATATGTGAAAACTGTTTGTAATATTCTCCTGTCAGTCCGTCTGGTCCAGGAGCTTTATGTGAGGGGAGTTTGAGGATGGTCTTTTTGATCTCTTCTTGTGTGAGGGGTAGGTTAAGGTGATGCAGTTGTTCTGAGGTGATCTGTGGTAGGTTGACTTTGTGTAGGACGTTGGCTCTATCCTCTTCAGTAGGTTGGAATGTCGTTGTGTCCTGTTTGAGGTTATATAGTCTGTGGTAATAGTCTCTGAAGGCGTTAGCGATTTCTCTGGGGTCTCGTAGTTCTCTATGTGTAAAGGGGGGTTTACGTTGTGTTATTTTGATTTTTTTGTGCTTATCTTTGAGTTTCTTAGCTAATAATGATCCAATTTTCTGGTCTTGGGAATAGTATTTAGTTTTTGTGAATCTCGTGGCTTTCTCGTATCTATATAATAATAGATTACGAAGGTTGTCCCTTGCTTTATTGAGCTCTAATTTAAGTGCATATGATTGTTTCTTGTTATTCTGTGTTTCCAGGTGGTGAAGTGTCTTAGTGGCTTCAGAGATGTCTTTCTCTCTTTGTTTTTTAATTTTCGCACCTAATTTCATTAGTTCCCCTTTTATGAATACCTTGTGTCCCATCCAGGCTGTGAAGATATTTATTTCTGGGGAGAAATTATTTTCTAGGCACTCTAGGAGTGCAGTTTCTATTGAGCATTTGTCCCTATCCTTAAAAATGATGCTCATATCAGCTTTCCATATGTAGTCGTTGTGTTTTGTTTTGTGCATCAGATATCGTCATATAGATGGGGACATGGTCTGACCATTCAATGTTTCCTATTGATGTTTTTTCTATCCTGTCAATTAACGAACGATCTATAGTAAAGATATCAATTCTGGAGTACATGTTGTGTCTTTGTGAGAAGAATGAATAATCCCTTTCGGTGGTGTGTTGGATTCTCCAGATGTCATGGAGTCCGTTTTTCCAGAGAAAGGAGTGAAGCTCGTATGGTTTTTGTTTTGGTGTTGAGGTGGAGTCCAGGTCATGTTGTACCGTAGCGTTGAAATCGCCGCATATTATTAAGGAACCTTGCTGCAGCTTCCTAATTTTTCCCATTAGTTTCGTCATGAAGCGGTTTTGTCTTTTGTTTGGTGCATATAGGTTAACTATGGTGTACCTGATATTATTGATGAGCACAATTACTATGATGTATCTACTGTTGGGATCAATTACTTGTAGTTCTATATTGATTTGGAGATGTGACTTGAATGCCATTAATACTCCTCTTTTTTTATTCTTATATGTTGAGTAGATAATGTTGGGATATTGATTATGGTCAATTTTTGGAGGGCTTTTGTTTGATATGTGGGTTTCTTGTAGGCAGCATATGTCTATACTTTTCCGTTTGGCCTCTCGCCATATTGATGCTCTCTTGTATGGGCTGTTCATGCCTTTCACGTTTAATGACATAATTTTAATACCCATTTATTTTATTATTGGTCTGATAGTCTCTGACTGTCGTATTGCTGGTGTGTTGTTGTTGTGTTTCCCTCGAGTGTCACAGCTCACCATATACGTGGGATGGGGTTGGGTAAGGAGGGAATAGGGTGACATAAACATATTAACATTTATACATTTAAACATTCGGTTTTTTTTACTCATAGTGTTACTATGTAAGGATCACGGTGGTTATGTTAACCCGCGACTTTGGAGGGGTCTTAACCAACATGTGCATAGAGGTAAACTAAGTGTCCAACAAAGCTGATACTTAGCTGTCGCGACGTGTGGAATAGGTTATAGTCCCAGGACTCTTCAGCGGTCGTTCCAGTCTTTTTCCAGGCGTTGAGGGGATTTTCTTGTTGAGGTGTTCATTACAGGGTCTGTTGTAATGTTCCAAGTTTTCAGGATTTCTTTTCCTGCTTCTATTGAATTTATTGGAATGATGGAGTTGTATCTTTTAACAAGTAGTTTTGTGGGGAAGCCCCATCTGTAGGGTATTCCGTGGTTTCTCAGGGTAGTTGTGATGGGTTGGAACTCTCTCCTAGCCTGTAGCGTCGCTGCGGATAGATCCGTGTAAAGCTTGATGTTGTCAAATGGTTGTGGTAGTGTTTGCAGTTTTCTTGATTGTGAGAGTAAAGCCTCTTTCACATGGAAGAATGTGAACCTGGCCAGCGTGTCTCTGGGTACTGTTTCCGGTAAATTCGGTGGTTTTGGCACGCGATGCACTCTGTCCAGGCAAAGTTCGTATTCTTAAACCCCTATCAAGTGGAGTAAATAATCAGGTACCAAAAAATGGTAAACAAAATTCAATATACTTTATTAGATAATCACAGAAAGCTTCCCGTAGGAATAAAATATGGGAACACAAGAAAAAACAGACAGACTAAAATTGCACAAAACCCGGATAAAAATATGATGAAAGAGTGGTACAATCATAAATGGTACAAACATACTATTAGAGAGGACCTAATTCGTCCAAGCACCTTGTAATATAGTACATGATCTCCTAATAAAGGACCACATCCTACATGCCTCATCAATCTGAAGATCGTCAAGGAGAGAGTTATAGATGTGTGAATAAACCAAAGATAGAGCACTAATGTGAGGTATACAGACCGCGCTAATGTGCAGAGCCCTCCAAGGCTTCTTCTGGGGGAGTGCCGCATACACGGTGTAGCACTCATTTATTTACCCATCGACCAATGACACATTAGAACGTAGTTGTCCATTAATTACCCTGTATCGCTAGCTCCTCCTACCGTGGCATGTCATTAGATGCCTATCGCGAGATCTCGCTGATGCTAGCAAATGGTGTAGGTGTAATCGCTAATGGGATCCCAGCGGTGTGTGACGTCATATATCGCGAGATCTCGCTCGCGATCACATGGTGGCTGGGTAGCAACTTGAGGTTTCCATGACTACCAGCTAGTGTACTAAGACTAAAGTGCTTGTGCTGAAAATGCCGTATTAGACAGAATGGGGCACATTTACTTACCCGGCCCATTTGCGATCCAGCGGCGCGTTCTCTGCACAGGATTCGGGTCTGGCCGGGATTTATGAATGTAGTTCTTCCGCCGTCCACCAGTTGGCGCTGCTGCGCTGAAAATCATCTCAACGCGCTGGAATGCACCACCTCGGACCAGGTGAAGGTAAGCGTTTCCCAAGCGACACTTTTTCGGTATTTAAATGCAGCGTTTTTTCCGAATACGTCGGGTTTTCGTTCGGCCACGCCCCCCGATTTTCGTAGCGTGCATGCCGGCACCGATGCGCCACAATCCGATCGCGTGCGCCACAATCCCGGGGCAATTCAGGTACAATCGGCGCAAATCGGAAATATTCGGGTAACACGTCGGGAAAACACGAATCGGGCCCTTAGTAAATGACCCCCAATATCTTCTAAAAGGTAAGTATATGAAGTGCATCACGTAAATATAAATAACAACAGTAAAAATCGTGACGATATATATAAAATGCATAATGAGTAAAGTGCATACTGACAATCATCGTAATAGAGCAACGTGACGGTATAAATAAAATACAGGTTTGAAAATAAGATTATATCGCAGGTCAATGTAAAAGTGCTAAAAAACAGTGAAGGTGACATGCAGTGCAAAACCGTGAAACAGATACAGTGTGTATTAGGGCAAAGCTGGGCACAAGGAGAATAAATAAAATAAAAAAGGAGAGTGTCAAGCATAGATGTCAGGTGAGAGTTATATATATATATATATATATAAAACGTTCAGGTGCCTCCTATGTTATATGGGCCGATCAGAAATTAAAACTGAACGAAGACAAGACAAAAGATAGAAACGTGACAAAAAACGGTGAAGGAGACAAATTGTACTAAAACACAATACCAAGCGATAGATGAGCTGAGTAAAATGAGGGATGTAACCATCAAACCCTCAGACAAAGGGGGGAATGTGGTGAATTGTACGAGAAAGAAGCCTTACGACAATTAAGAGACTCTACCTGCTATAAAAGACTAACCTACAACCCTCTTATTAAATTCACAGAGGAGCGCTCTCACATTCTGACTGCAGCAATGGAGAATAACATCATCTCTAAGGTAGGGAGGTGGTGTGTTTTTGCCCCAACAACCACCCCCACATACTGTTTGGTGTATTAAAGTTCGTAGTCTGCCAGGTCTGGTAGAAGTGTGTTGGTTACTTTTGAGGTCTTGCCCGAGCACGTTTTCAGGTATTCCTCTGAGTTTGACGTTATTGCGTCTACTGCGATCTTCATAATCTGTCAGTTTTGCCTGCATCATTGTGATTTTCTCCTCCGTTTCTGTGTGCACATCTACTAATGCGTTGTGTGCTGTAGTAAAAGTTGTCATTCTTTTTTCAGTTTCGGAGACTCTGTCCCCTAGATCATTAACTGTTGTTTGCAGTGGTGTAATTAGCTGTGTCAGGTCTTTATGCATAGAGTTGCGCAGGGCCATGAGCATATCTTTAAGAAGGGATTCAGATACAGCTTTATCGGAAGCTTGAAATCTGGCAAATGCATCCTGAGAATCTGATGTAATGTCAGGCATGTCAGGGTCCTCCTCATGTATGTCAGTGATCTCTCTGATGTGATGTCAGGCATATCAGGGTCCCCCTCCTGTATGTCAGTGATGTCTCTGATGTGATGTCAGGCATGTCAGGGTCCCCCTCCTGTATGTCAGTGATCTCTCTGATGTAATGTCAGACATGTCAGGGTCCTCCTCATGTATGTCAGTGATCTCTCTGATGTAATGTCAGGCATGTCAGGGTCCTCCTCATGTATGTCAGTGATCTCTCTGATGTGATATCAGGCATGTCAGGGTCCCCCTCCTGTATGTCAGTGATGTCTCTGATGTGATGTCAGGCATGTCAGGGTCCTCCTCATGTATGTCAGTGATCTCTCTGATGTAATGTCAGGCATGTCAGGGTCCTCCTCATGTATGTCAGTGATCTCTCTGATGTGATATCAGGCATGTCAGGGTCCTCCTCCTGTATGTCAGTGATCTCTCTGATGTGATGTCAGGCATGTCAGGGTCCTCCTCATGTATGTCAGTGATCTCTCTGATGTGATGTCAGACATGTCAGGGTCCTCCTCATGTATGTCAGTGATCTCTCTGATGTGATATCAGGCATGTCAGGGTCCTCCTCATGTATGTCAGTGATGTCTCTGATGTGATGTCAGGCATGTCAGGGTCCTCCTCATGTATGTCAGTGATGTCTCTGATGTGATATCAGGCATGTCAGGGTCCTCCTCATGTATGTCAGTGATCTCTCTGATGTGATGTCAGACATGTCAGGGTCCTCCTCATGTATGTCAGTGATGTCTCTGATGTGATGTCAGGCATGTCAGGGTCCCCCTCATGTATGTCAGTGATCTCTCTGATGTGATGTCAGGCATGTCAGGGTCCTCCTCATGTATGTCAGTGATCTCTCTGATGTAATGTCAGGCATGTCAGGGTCCTCCTCATGTATGTCAGTGATCTCTCTGATGTGATATCAGGCATGTCAGGGTCCTCCTCATGTATGTCAGTGATGTCTCTGATGTGATGTCAGGCATGTCAGGGTCCTCCTCATGTATGTCAGTGATCTCTCTGATGTGATGTCAGACATGTCAGGGTCCTCCTCATGTATGTCAGTGATCTCTCTGATGTGATATCAGACATGTCAGGGTCCTCCTCATGTATGTCAGTGATCTCTCTGATGTGATGTCAGGCATGTCAGGGTCCTCCTCATGTATGTCAGTGATCTCTCTGATGTGATATCAGGCATGTCAGGGTCCTCCTCCTGTATGTCAGTGATCTCTCTGATGTGATGTCAGGCATGTCAGGGTCCTCCTCATGTATGTCAGTGATCTCTCTGATGTGATATCAGGCATGTCAGGGTCCTCCTCATGTATGTCAGTGATGTCTCTGATGTGATATCAGGCATGTCAGGGTCCTCCTCATGTATGTCAGTGATCTCTCTGATGTAATGTCAGGCATGTCAGGGTCCTCCTCATGTATGTCAGTGATCTCTCTGATGTGATGTCAGACATGTCAGGGTCCTCCTCATGTATGTCAGTGATCTCTCTGATGTAATGTCAGACATGTCAGGGTCCTCCTCATGTATGTCAGTGATCTCTCTGATGTGATATCAGGCATGTCAGGGTCCTCCTCCTGTATGTCAGTGATCTCTCTGATGTAATGTCAGGCATGTCAGGGTCCTCCTCCTGTATGTCAGTGATGTCTCTGATGTGATGTCAGGCATGTCAGGGTCCTCCTCATGTATGTCAGTGATGTCTCTGATGTGATGTCAGGCATGTCAGGGTCCTCCTCCTGTATGTCAGTGATCTCTCTGATGTGATGTCAGGCATGTCAGGGTCCTCCTCATGTATGTCAGTGATGTCTCTGATGTGATGTCAGGCATGTCAGGGTCCCCCTCCTGTATGTCAGTGATGTCTCTGATGTGATGTCAGGCATGTCAGGGTCCTCCTCATGTATGTCAGTGATCTCTCTGATGTGATATCAGGCATGTCAGGGTCCTCCTCATGTATGTCAGTGATCTCTCTGATGTGATGTCAGGCATGTCAGGGTCCTCCTCCTGTATGTCAGTGATCTCTCTGATGTGATGTCAGGCATGTCAGGGTCCTCCTCATGTATGTCAGTGATCTCTCTGATGTGATATCAGGCATGTCAGGGTCCTCCTCCTGTATGTCAGTGATCTCTCTGATGTAATGTCAGACATGTCAGGGTCCTCCTCATGTATGTCAGTGATCTCTCTGATGTAATGTCAGGCATGTCAGGGTCCTCCTCCTGTATGTCAGTGATCTCTCTGATGTGATGTCAGGCATGTCAGGGTCCTCCTCCTGTATGTCAGTGATCTCTCTGATGTGATGTCAGGCATGTCAGGGTCCTCCTCCTGTATGTCAGTGATCTCTCTGATGTGATATCAGGCATGTCAGGGTCCTCCTCATGTATGTCAGTGATCTCTCTGATGTGATATCAGGCATGTCAGGGTCCTCCTCATGTATGTCAGTGATCTCTCTGATGTGATGTCAGGCATGTCAGGGTCCTCCTCATGTATGTCAGTGATCTCTCTGATGTAATGTCAGGCATGTCAGGGTCCTCCTCATGTATGTCAGTGATGTCTCTGATGTGATATCAGGCATGTCAGGGTCCTCCTCATGTATGTCAGTGATGTCTCTGATGTGATATCAGGCATGTCAGGGTCCCCCTCCTGTATGTCAGTGATCTCTCTGATGTAATGTCAGGCATGTCAGGGTCCTCCTCATGTATGTCAGTGATCTCTCTGATGTGATGTCAGGCATGTCAGGGTCCTCCTCATGTATGTCAGTGATCTCTCTGATGTGATATCAGGCATGTCAGGGTCCTCCTCATGTATGTCAGTGATGTCTCTGATGTGATGTCAGGCATGTCAGGGTCCTCCTCATGTATGTCAGTGATCTCTCTGATGTAATGTCAGACATGTCAGGGTCCTCCTCATGTATGTCAGTGATCTCTCTGATGTGATATCAGGCATGTCAGGGTCCTCCTCATGTATGTCAGTGATCTCTCTGATGTGATATCAGGCATGTCAGGGTCCTCCTCCTGTATGTCAGTGATCTCTCTGATGTGATGTCAGGCATGTCAGGGTCCTCCTCCTGTATGTCAGTGATCTCTCTGATGTGATGTCAGGCATGTCAGGGTCCTCCTCATGTATGTCAGTGATCTCTCTGATGTAATGTCAGGCATGTCAGGGTCCTCCTCCTGTATGTCAGTGATCTCTCTGATGTGATGTCAGGCATGTCAGGGTCCTCCTCATGTATGTCAGTGATCTCTCTGATGTGATATCAGGCATGTCAGGGTCCTCCTCATGTATGTCAGTGATCTCTCTGATGTGATGTCAGGCATGTCAGGGTCCCCCTCCTGTATGTCAGTGATGTCTCTGATGTGATGTCAGGCATGTCAGGGTCCCCCTCCTGTATGTCAGTGATCTCTCTGATGTGATATCAGGCATGTCAGGGTCCCCCTCATGTATGTCAGTGATCTCTCTGATGTGATGTCAGGCATGTCAGGGTCCTCCTCATGTATGTCAGTGATCTCTCTGATGTGATGTCAGACATGTCAGGGTCCCCCTCCTGTATGTCAGTGATCTCTCTGATGTGATGTCAGGCATGTCAGGGTCCTCCTCATGTATGTCAGTGATCTCTCTGATGTGATGTCAGGCATGTCAGGGTCCTCCTCATGTATGTCAGTGATCTCTCTGATGTGATGTCAGGCATGTCAGGGTCCTCCTCATGTATGTCAGTGATCTCTCTGATGTGATGTCAGACATGTCAGGGTCCTCCTCATGTATGTCAGTGATCTCTCTGATGTGATATCAGGCATGTCAGGGTCCTCCTCATGTATGTCAGTGATCTCTCTGATGTGATGTCAGACATGTCAGGGTCCTCCTCATGTATGTCAGTGATCTCTCTGATGTGATGTCAGGCATGTCAGGGTCCTCCTCATGTATGTCAGTGATCTCTCTGATGTGATGTCAGGCATGTCAGGGTCCTCCTCATGTATGTCAGTGATCTCTCTGATGTGATGTCAGGCATGTCAGGGTCCTCCTCCTGTATGTCAGTGATCTCTCTGATGTAATGTCAGGCATGTCAGGGTCCTCCTCATGTATGTCAGTGATCTCTCTGATGTGATATCAGGCATGTCAGGGTCCTCCTCATGTATGTCAGTGATCTCTCTGATGTAATGTCAGGCATGTCAGGGTCCTCCTCATGTATGTCAGTGATCTCTCTGATGTGATGTCAGGCATGTCAGGGTCCTCCTCATGTATGTCAGTGATCTCTCTGATGTGATATCAGGCATGTCAGGGTCCTCCTCCTGTATGTCAGTGATCTCTCTGATGTGATGTCAGGCATGTCAGGGTCCTCCTCCTGTATGTCAGTGATCTCTCTGATGTGATATCAGGCATGTCAGGGTCCTCCTCCTGTATGTCAGTGATCTCTCTGATGTGATATCAGGCATGTCAGGGTCCTCCTCCTGTATGTCAGTGATCTCTCTGATGTAATGTCAGGCATGTCAGGGTCCCCCTCCTGTATGTCAGTGATCTCTCTGATGTAATGTCAGACATGTCAGGGTCCTCCTCATGTATGTCAGTGATCTCTCTGATGTGATGTCAGGCATGTCAGGGTCCTCCTCCTGTATGTCAGTGATCTCTCTGATGTGATGTCAGGCATGTCAGGGTCCTCCTCATGTATGTCAGTGATGTCTCTGATGTGATGTCAGGCATGTCAGGGTCCTCCTCCTGTATGTCAGTGATCTCTCTGATGTGATGTCAGGCATGTCAGGGTCCTCCTCATGTATGTCAGTGATCTCTCTGATGTGATGTCAGGCATGTCAGGGTCCTCCTCCTGTATGTCAGTGATCTCTCTGATGTAATGTCAGGCATGTCAGGGTCCTCCTCATGTATGTCAGTGATCTCTCTGATGTGATATCAGGCATGTCAGGGTCCTCCTCATGTATGTCAGTGATCTCTCTGATGTAATGTCAGGCATGTCAGGGTCCTCCTCATGTATGTCAGTGATCTCTCTGATGTGATGTCAGGCATGTCAGGGTCCTCCTCATGTATGTCAGTGATGTCTCTGATGTGATGTCAGGCATGTCAGGGTCCTCCTCCTGTATGTCAGTGATCTCTCTGATGTGATGTCAGGCATGTCAGGGTCCTCCTCATGTATGTCAGTGATGTCTCTGATGTGATGTCAGGCATGTCAGGGTCCTCCTGTATGTCAGTGATCTCTCTGATGTGATATCAGGCATGTCAGGGTCCTCCTCATGTATGTCAGTGATGTCTCTGATGTGATGTCAGACATGTCAGGGTCCCCCTCCTGTATGTCAGTGATGTCTCTGATGTGATGTCAGGCATGTCAGGGTCCTCCTCATGTATGTCAGTGATATCTCTGATGTGATGTCAGGCATGTCAGGGTCCTCCTCCTGTATGTCAGTGATGTCTCTGATGTGATATCAGGCATGTCAGGGTCCTCCTGTATGTCAGTGATCTCTCTGATGTGATATCAGGCATGTCAGGGTCCTCCTCCTGTATGTCAGTGATCTCTCTGATGTGATATCAGACATGTCAGGGTCCTCCTCATGTATGTCAGTGATCTCTCTGATGTGATGTCAGACATGTCAGGGTCCTCCTCATGTATGTCAGTGATCTCTCTGATGTGATATCAGGCATGTCAGGGTCCTCCTCATGTATGTCAGTGATCTCTCTGATGTGATGTCAGGCATGTCAGGGTCCTCCTCATGTATGTCAGTGATCTCTCTGATGTAATGTCAGGCATGTCAGGGTCCCCCTCATGTATGTCAGTGATCTCTCTGATGTAATGTCAGGCATGTCAGGGTCCTCCTCCTGTATGTCAGTGATCTCTCTGATGTGATGTCAGGCATGTCAGGGTCCTCCTCATGTATGTCAGTGATCTCTCTGATGTGATATCAGACATGTCAGGGTCCTCCTCATGTATGTCAGTGATCTCTCTGATGTGATATCAGGCATGTCAGGGTCCTCCTCCTGTATGTCAGTGATCTCTCTGATGTAATGTCAGGCATGTCAGGGCCCTCCTGTATGTCAGTGATCTCTCTGATGTGATGTCAGGCATGTCAGGGTCCTCCTCATGTATGTCAGTGATCTCTCTGATGTGATATCAGGCATGTCAGGGTCCTCCTCATGTATGTCAGTGATGTCTCTGATGTGATGTCAGACATGTCAGGGTCCTCCTCATGTATGTCAGTGATGTCTCTGATGTGATGTCAGGCATGTCAGGGTCCTCCTCATGTATGTCAGTGATGTCTCTGATGTGATGTCAGGCATGTCAGGGTCCTCCTCATGTATGTCAGTGATCTCTCTGATGTGATATCAGGCATGTCAGGGTCCCCCTCATGTATGTCAGTGATCTCTCTGATGTGATGTCAGGCATGTCAGGGTCCCCCTCCTGTATGTCAGTGATCTCTCTGATGTGATGTCAGACATGTCAGGGTCCTCCTCATGTATGTCAGTGATGTCTCTGATGTGATGTCAGGCATGTCAGGGTCCTCCTCATGTATGTCAGTGATGTCTCTGATGTGATGTCAGGCATGTCAGGGTCCTCCTCATGTATGTCAGTGATCTCTCTGATGTGATGTCAGGCATGTCAGGGTCCTCCTCATGTATGTCAGTGATGTCTCTGATGTGATGTCAGGCATGTCAGGGTCCTCCTCATGTATGTCAGTGATCTCTCTGATGTAATGTCAGGCATGTCAGGGTCCTCCTCCTGTATGTCAGTGATCTCTCTGATGTAATGTCAGACATGTCAGGGTCCTCCTCCTGTATGTCAGTGATCTCTCTGATGTGATATCAGGCATATCAGGGTCCTCCTCATGTATGTCAGTGATCTCTCTGATGTGATATCAGGCATGTCAGGGTCCTCCTCATGTATGTCAGTGATCTCTCTGATGTGATATCAGGCATGTCAGGGTCCTCCTCATGTATGTCAGTGATGTCTCTGATGTGATGTCAGACATGTCAGGGTCCTCCTCCTGTATGTCAGTGATGTCTCTGATGTAATGTCAGACATGTCAGGGTCCTCCTCATGTATGTCAGTGATCTCTCTGATGTGATGTCAGGCATGTCAGGGTCCTCCTCATGTATGTCAGTGATCTCTCTGATGTGATATCAGGCATGTCAGGGTCCTCCTCATGTATGTCAGTGATCTCTCTGATGTGATGTCAGGCATGTCAGGGTCCTCCTCATGTATGTCAGTGATGTCTCTGATGTGATGTCAGGCATGTCAGGGTCCCCCTCCTGTATGTCAGTGATCTCTCTGATGTAATGTCAGACATGTCAGGGTCCCCCTCCTGTATGTCAGTGATCTCTCTGATGTGATGTCAGACATGTCAGGGTCCCCCTCCTGTATGTCAGTGATCTCTCTGATGTAATGTCAGACATGTCAGGGTCCTCCTCATGTATGTCAGTGATGTCTCTGATGTAATGTCAGACATGTCAGGGTCCTCCTCCTGTATGTCAGTGATCTCTCTGATGTAATGTCAGACATGTCAGGGTCCTCCTCCTGTATGTCAGTGATCTCTCTGATGTGATATCAGGCATGTCAGGGTCCTCCTCCTGTATGTCAGTGATCTCTCTGATGTAATGTCAGACATGTCAGGGTCCTCCTCCTGTATGTCAGTGATCTCTCTGATGTAATGTCAGGCATGTCAGGGTCCTCCTCCTGTATGTCAGTGATCTCTCTGATGTAATGTCAGGCATGTCAGGGTCCTCCTCCTGTATGTCAGTGATCTCTCTGATGTGATATCAGACATGTCAGGGTCCTCCTCATGTATGTCAGTGATGTCTCTGATGTAATGTCAGGCATGTCAGGGTCCTCCTCATGTATGTCAGTGATGTCTCTGATGTGATATCAGGCATGTCAGGGTCCTCCTCATGTATGTCAGTGATGTCTCTGATGTGATATCAGGCATGTCAGGGTCCTCCTCATGTATGTCAGTGATGTCTCTGATGTGATGTCAGGCATGTCAGGGTCCTCCTCATGTATGTCAGTGATCTCTCTGATGTGATATCAGGCATGTCAGGGTCCTCCTCCTGTATGTCAGTGATCTCTCTGATGTAATGTCAGACATGTCAGGGTCCTCCTCATGTATGTCAGTGATCTCTCTGATGTAATGTCAGGCATGTCAGGGTCCTCCTCATGTATGTCAGTGATCTCTCTGATGTGATGTCAGGCATGTCAGGGTCCTCCTCATGTATGTCAGTGATCTCTCTGATGTGATATCAGGCATGTCAGGGTCCTCCTCATGTATGTCAGTGATCTCTCTGATGTGATGTCAGGCATGTCAGGGTCCTCCTCATGTATGTCAGTGATCTCTCTGATGTAATGTCAGGCATGTCAGGGTCCCCCTCCTGTATGTCAGTGATCTCTCTGATGTAATGTCAGGCATGTCAGGGTCCTCCTCATGTATGTCAGTGATCTCTCTGATGTGATATCAGGCATGTCAGGGTCCTCCTCCTGTATGTCAGTGATCTCTCTGATGTGATGTCAGGCATGTCAGGGTCCTCCTCATGTATGTCAGTGATCTCTCTGATGTAATGTCAGACATGTCAGGGTCCCCCTCCTGTATGTCAGTGATCTCTCTGATGTGATGTCAGACATGTCAGGGTCCTCCTCATGTATGTCAGTGATGTCTCTGATGTGATGTCAGGCATGTCAGGGTCCTCCTCATGTATGTCAGTGATCTCTCTGATGTAATGTCAGGCATGTCAGGGTCCTCCTCATGTATGTCAGTGATCTCTCTGATGTGATGTCAGGCATGTCAGGGTCCTCCTCATGTATGTCAGTGATCTCTCTGATGTAATGTCAGGCATGTCAGGGTCCTCCTCATGTATGTCAGTGATCTCTCTGATGTGATGTCAGACATGTCAGGGTCCTCCTCCTGTATGTCAGTGATCTCTCTGATGTAATGTCAGACATGTCAGGGTCCTCCTCATGTATGTCAGTGATGTCTCTGATGTGATATCAGACATGTCAGGGTCCTCCTGTATGTCAGTGATCTCTCTGATGTAATGTCAGACATGTCAGGGTCCCCCTCCTGTATGTCAGTGATCTCTCTGATGTAATGTCAGGCATGTCAGGGTCCTCCTCCTGTATGTCAGTGATCTCTCTGATGTAATGTCAGGCATGTCAGGGTCCTCCTCCTGTATGTCAGTGATCTCTCTGATGTGATATCAGACATGTCAGGGTCCTCCTCCTGTATGTCAGTGATCTCTCTGATGTGATATCAGGCATGTCAGGGTCCTCCTCCTGTATGTCAGTGATGTCTCTGATGTAATGTCAGACATGTCAGGGTCCTCCTCCTGTATGTCAGTGATGTCTCTGATGTGATATCAGACATGTCAGGGTCCTCCTGTATGTCAGTGATCTCTCTGATGTAATGTCAGACATGTCAGGGTCCCCCTCCTGTATGTCAGTGATCTCTCTGATGTAATGTCAGGCATGTCAGGGTCCTCCTCCTGTATGTCAGTGATCTCTCTGATGTAATGTCAGGCATGTCAGGGTCCTCCTCCTGTATGTCAGTGATCTCTCTGATGTAATGTCAGACATGTCAGGGTCCCCCTCCTGTATGTCAGTGATCTCTCTGATGTAATGTCAGGCATGTCAGGGTCCTCCTCCTGTATGTCAGTGATCTCTCTGATGTAATGTCAGGCATGTCAGGGTCCTCCTCATGTATGTCAGTGATCTCTCTGATGTGATGTCAGGCATGTCAGGGTCCTCCTCATGTATGTCAGTGATCTCTCTGATGTGATATCAGGCATGTCAGGGTCCTCCTCATGTATGTCAGTGATCTCTCTGATGTAATGTCAGACATGTCAGGGTCCTCCTCATGTATGTCAGTGATCTCTCTGATGTAATGTCAGGCATGTCAGGGTCCTCCTCATGTATGTCAGTGATCTCTCTGATGTGATGTCAGGCATGTCAGGGTCCTCCTCATGTATGTCAGTGATCTCTCTGATGTGATATCAGGCATGTCAGGGTCCTCCTCATGTATGTCAGTGATCTCTCTGATGTGATGTCAGGCATGTCAGGGTCCTCCTCATGTATGTCAGTGATCTCTCTGATGTAATGTCAGGCATGTCAGGGTCCTCCTCATGTATGTCAGTGATCTCTCTGATGTGATATCAGGCATGTCAGGGTCCTCCTCATGTATGTCAGTGATGTCTCTGATGTGATATCAGACATGTCAGGGTCCTCCTGTATGTCAGTGATCTCTCTGATGTAATGTCAGACATGTCAGGGTCCCCCTCCTGTATGTCAGTGATCTCTCTGATGTAATGTCAGGCATGTCAGGGTCCTCCTCCTGTATGTCAGTGATCTCTCTGATGTAATGTCAGGCATGTCAGGATCCTCCTCCTGTATGTCAGTGATCTCTCTGATGTGATGTCAGGCATGTCAGGGTCCTCCTCATGTATGTCAGTGATCTCTCTGATGTGATGTCAGGCATGTCAGGGTCCTCCTCCTGTATGTCAGTGATCTCTCTGATGTGATATCAGACATGTCAGGGTCCTCCTCCTGTATGTCAGTGATCTCTCTGATGTGATATCAGGCATGTCAGGGTCCTCCTCCTGTATGTCAGTGATGTCTCTGATGTAATGTCAGACATGTCAGGGTCCTCCTCCTGTATGTCAGTGATGTCTCTGATGTGATATCAGACATGTCAGGGTCCTCCTGTATGTCAGTGATCTCTCTGATGTAATGTCAGACATGTCAGGGTCCCCCTCCTGTATGTCAGTGATCTCTCTGATGTAATGTCAGGCATGTCAGGGTCCTCCTCCTGTATGTCAGTGATCTCTCTGATGTAATGTCAGGCATGTCAGGGTCCTCCTCCTGTATGTCAGTGATCTCTCTGATGTGATATCAGACATGTCAGGGTCCTCCTCCTGTATGTCAGTGATCTCTCTGATGTGATATCAGGCATGTCAGGGTCCTCCTCCTGTATGTCAGTGATGTCTCTGATGTAATGTCAGACATGTCAGGGTCCTCCTCCTGTATGTCAGTGATGTCTCTGATGTGATATCAGGCATGTCAGGGTCCTCCTCATGTATGTCAGTGATCTCTCTGATGTAATGTCAGACATGTCAGGGTCCTCCTCCTGTATGTCAGTGATCTCTCTGATGTGATATCAGACATGTCAGGGTCCTCCTCCTGTATGTCAGTGATCTCTCTGATGTGATATCAGGCATGTCAGGGTCCTCCTCATGTATGTCAGTGATCTCTCTGATGTAATGTCAGGCATGTCAGGGTCTCCTCATGTATGTCAGTGATCTCTCTGATGTAATGTCAGACATGTCAGGGTCCCCCTCCTGTATGTCAGTGATCTCTCTGATGTGATGTCAGACATGTCAGGGTCCTCCTCCTGTATGTCAGTGATCTCTCTGATGTGATGTCAGGCATGTCAGGGTCCTCCTCATGTATGTCAGTGATCTCTCTGATGTAATGTCAGACATGTCAGGGTCCTCCTCCTGTATGTCAGTGATCTCTCTGATGTGATGTCAGGCATGTCAGGGTCCTCCTCCTGTATGTCAGTGATCTCTCTGATGTGATGTCAGGCATGTCAGGGTCCTCCTCATGTATGTCAGTGATCTCTCTGATGTGATATCAGGCATGTCAGGGTCCTCCTCCTGTATGTCAGTGATCTCTCTGATGTAATGTCAGGCATGTCAGGGTCCTCATGTATGTCAGTGATCTCTCTGATGTAATGTCAGGCATGTCAGGGTCCTCCTCATGTATGTCAGTGATCTCTCTGATGTGATGTCAGGCATGTCAGGGTCCTCCTCCTGTATGTCAGTGATCTCTCTGATGTAATGTCAGACATGTCAGGGTCCTCCTCCTGTATGTCAGTGATCTCTCTGATGTAATGTCAGACATGTCAGGGTCCCCCTCCTGTATGTCAGTGATGTCTCTGATGTGATATCAGGCATGTCAGGGTCCTCCTCCTGTATGTCAGTGATGTCTCTGATGTGATATCAGGCATGTCAGGGTCCTCCTCATGTATGTCAGTGATGTCTCTGATGTGATGTCAGGCATGTCAGGGTCCTCCTCATGTATGTCAGTGATCTCTCTGATGTAATGTCAGACATGTCAGGGTCCTCCTCATGTATGTCAGTGATCTCTCTGATGTAATGTCAGACATGTCAGGGTCCTCCTCATGTATGTCAGTGATCTCTCTGATGTAATGTCAGACATGTCAGGGTCCTCCTCCTGTATGTCAGTGATGTCTCTGATGTAATGTCAGGCATGTCAGGGTCCTCCTCATGTATGTCAGTGATGTCTCTGATGTGATATCAGGCATGTCAGGGTCCTCCTCATGTATGTCAGTGATCTCTCTGATGTAATGTCAGACATGTCAGGGTCCTCCTCCTGTATGTCAGTGATCTCTCTGATGTGATATCAGACATGTCAGGGTCCTCCTCCTGTATGTCAGTGATCTCTCTGATGTGATATCAGGCATGTCAGGGTCCTCCTCCTGTATGTCAGTGATCTCTCTGATGTAATGTCAGACATGTCAGGGTCCTCCTCCTGTATGTCAGTGATCTCTCTGATGTAATGTCAGACATGTCAGGGTCCCCCTCCTGTATGTCAGTGATGTCTCTGATGTAATGTCAGACATGTCAGGGTCCTCCTCATGTATGTCAGTGATCTCTCTGATGTGATATCAGGCATGTCAGGGTCCTCCTCATGTATGTCAGTGATGTCTCTGATGTGATGTCAGGCATGTCAGGGTCCTCCTCATGTATGTCAGTGATCTCTCTGATGTAATGTCAGACATGTCAGGGTCCTCCTCATGTATGTCAGTGATCTCTCTGATGTAATGTCAGACATGTCAGGGTCCTCCTCATGTATGTCAGTGATCTCTCTGATGTGATATCAGGCATGTCAGGGTCCTCCTCATGTATGTCAGTGATCTCTCTGATGTGATGTCAGGCATGTCAGGGTCCTCCTCATGTATGTCAGTGATCTCTCTGATGTGATATCAGGCATGTCAGGGTCCTCCTCATGTATGTCAGTGATCTCTCTGATGTGATGTCAGGCATGTCAGGGTCTCCTCATGTATGTCAGTGATCTCTCTGATGTGATATCAGGCATGTCAGGGTCTCCTCATGTATGTCAGTGATCTCTCTGATGTAATGTCAGGCATGTCAGGGTCCTCCTCCTGTATGTCAGTGATCTCTCTGATGTGATGTCAGGCATGTCAGGGTCCTCCTCCTGTATGTCAGTGATCTCTCTGATGTGATATCAGGCATGTCAGGGTCCTCCTCATGTATGTCAGTGATGTCTCTGATGTGATATCAGGCATGTCAGGGTCCTCCTCATGTATGTCAGTGATCTCTCTGATGTAATGTCAGACATGTCAGGGTCCTCCTCCTGTATGTCAGTGATCTCTCTGATGTAATGTCAGACATGTCAGGGTCCTCCTCCTGTATGTCAGTGATCTCTCTGATGTGATGTCAGACATGTCAGGGTCCCCCTCCTGTATGTCAGTGATGTCTCTGATGTGATGTCAGGCATGTCAGGGCCCTCCTCATGTATGTCAGTGATCTCTCTGATGTAATGTCAGGCATGTCAGGGTCCTCCTCCTGTATGTCAGTGATCTCTCTGATGTGATATCAGGCATGTCAGGGTCCCCCTCATGTATGTCAGTGATGTCTCTGATGTAATGTCAGACATGTCAGGGTCCTCCTCCTGTATGTCAGTGATCTCTCTGATGTAATGTCAGGCATGTCAGGGTCCTCCTCCTGTATGTCAGTGATCTCTCTGATGTGATATCAGGCATGTCAGGGTCCTCCTCATGTATGTCAGTGATCTCTCTGATGTGATGTCAGGCATGTCAGGGTCCTCCTCCTGTATGTCAGTGATCTCTCTGATGTGATATCAGGCATGTCAGGGTCCCCCTCATGTATGTCAGTGATCTCTCTGATGTGATATCAGGCATGTCAGGGTCCTCATCATGTATGTCAGTGATGTCTCTGATGTGATGTCAGGCATGTCAGGGTCCTCCTCATGTATGTCAGTGATCTCTCTGATGTGATATCAGGCATGTCAGGGTCCTCCTCCTGTATGTCAGTGATCTCTCTGATGTGATATCAGGCATGTCAGGGTCCTCCTCATGTATGTCAGTGATCTCTCTGATGTGATGTCAGGCATGTCAGGGTCCTCCTCCTGTATGTCAGTGATGTCTCTGATGTAATGTCAGGCATGTCAGGGTCCTCCTCATGTATGTCAGTGATGTCTCTGATGTGATGTCAGGCATGTCAGGGTCCTCCTCATGTATGTCAGTGATCTCTCTGATGTGATATCAGGCATGTCAGAGTCCTCCTCATGTATGTCAGTGATCTCTCTGATGTAATGTCAGACATGTCAGGGTCCTCCTCCTGTATGTCAGTGATGTCTCTGATGTGATGTCAGGCATGTCAGGGTCCTCCTGTATGTCAGTGATCTCTCTGATGTAATGTCAGACATGTCAGGGTCCTCCTCCTGTATGTCAGTGATCTCTCTGATGTGATGTCAGGCATGTCAGGGTCCTCCTCATGTATGTCAGTGATCTCTCTGATGTGATGTCAGGCATGTCAGGGTCCTCCTCATGTATGTCAGTGATCTCTCTGATGTGATATCAGGCATGTCAGGGTCCTCCTCCTGTATGTCAGTGATGTCTCTGATGTGATGTCAGGCATGTCAGGGTCCTCCTCCTGTATGTCAGTGATCTCTCTGATGTAATGTCAGACATGTCAGGGTCCTCCTCCTGTATGTCAGTGATCTCTCTGATGTGATGTCAGGCATGTCAGGGTCCTCCTCCTGTATGTCAGTGATGTCTCTGATGTGATGTCAGGCATGTCAGGGTCCTCCTCATGTATGTCAGTGATCTCTCTGATGTGATGTCAGGCATGTCAGGGTCCTCCTCATGTATGTCAGTGATCTCTCTGATGTGATATCAGGCATGTCAGGGTCCTCCTCATGTATGTCAGTGATCTCTCTGATGTAATGTCAGGCATGTCAGGGTCCCCCTCCTGTATGTCAGTGATCTCTCTGATGTGATATCAGGCATGTCAGGGTCCTCCTCCTGTATGTCAGTGATCTCTCTGATGTAATGTCAGACATGTCAGGGTCCTCCTCCTGTATGTCAGTGATCTCTCTGATGTGATATCAGGCATGTCAGGGTCCTCCTCATGTATGTCAGTGATGTCTCTGATGTGATATCAGACATGTCAGGGTCCTCCTCCTGTATGTCAGTGATCTCTCTGATGTGATATCAGGCATGTCAGGGTCCTCCTCATGTATGTCAGTGATCTCTCTGATGTGATATCAGGCATGTCAGGGTCCTCCTCCTGTATGTCAGTGATCTCTCTGATGTAATGTCAGACATGTCAGGGTCCCCCTCCTGTATGTCAGTGATCTCTCTGATGTGATGTCAGGCATGTCAGGGTCCTCCTCCTGTATGTCAGTGATGTCTCTGATGTGATGTCAGGCATGTCAGGGTCCTCCTCATGTATGTCAGTGATCTCTCTGATGTGATGTCAGGCATGTCAGGGTCCTCCTCCTGTATGTCAGTGATGTCTCTGATGTGATGTCAGGCATGTCAGGGTCCCCCTCCTGTATGTCAGTGATGTCTCTGATGTGATGTCAGGCATGTCAGGGTCCTCCTCATGTATGTCAGTGATCTCTCTGATGTGATGTCAGGCATGTCAGGGTCCTCCTCATGTATGTCAGTGATGTCTCTGATGTGATGTCAGGCATGTCAGGGTCCTCCTCATGTATGTCAGTGATCTCTCTGATGTGATATCAGGCATGTCAGGGTCCTCCTCATGTATGTCAGTGATCTCTCTGATGTGATATCAGGCATGTCAGGGTCCTCCTCATGTATGTCAGTGATGTCTCTGATGTGATATCAGGCATGTCAGGGTCCTCCTCATGTATGTCAGTGATCTCTCTGATGTGATATCAGGCATGTCAGGGTCCTCCTCATGTATGTCAGTGATCTCTCTGATGTGATGTCAGGCATGTCAGGGTCCTCCTCATGTATGTCAGTGATCTCTCTGATGTGATGTCAGGCATGTCAGGGTCCTCCTCATGTATGTCAGTGATCTCTCTGATGTGATGTCAGGCATGTCAGGGTCCTCCTCATGTATGTCAGTGATCTCTCTGATGTGATGTCAGGCATGTCAGGGTCCTCCTCATGTATGTCAGTGATCTCTCTGATGTGATGTCAGACATGTCAGGGTCCTCCTCATGTATGTCAGTGATCTCTCTGATGTGATGTCAGGCATGTCAGGGTCCTCCTCATGTATGTCAGTGATCTCTCTGATGTGATATCAGGCATGTCAGGGTCCTCCTCATGTATGTCAGTGATCTCTCTGATGTGATATCAGGCATGTCAGGGTCCTCCTCATGTATGTCAGTGATCTCTCTGATGTGATGTCAGGCATGTCAGGGTCCTCCTCATGTATGTCAGTGATCTCTCTGATGTGATGTCAGGCATGTCAGGGTCCTCCTCATGTATGTCAGTGATCTCTCTGATGTGATATCAGGCATGTCAGGGTCCTCCTCATGTATGTCAGTGATGTCTCTGATGTGATGTCAGGCATGTCAGGGTCTCCTCATGTATGTCAGTGATCTCTCTGATGTGATGTCAGGCATGTCAGGGTCCTCCTCATGTATGTCAGTGATGTCTCTGATGTGATATCAGGCATGTCAGGGTCCTCCTCATGTATGTCAGTGATCTCTCTGATGTAATGTCAGACATGTCAGGGTCCCCCTCCTGTATGTCAGTGATGTCTCTGATGTGATGTCAGGCATGTCAGGGTCCTCCTCATGTATGTCAGTGATCTCTCTGATGTGATGTCAGGCATGTCAGGGTCCTCCTCATGTATGTCAGTGATCTCTCTGATGTGATGTCAGGCATGTCAGGGTCCTCCTCATGTATGTCAGTGATCTCTCTGATGTGATATCAGGCATGTCAGGGTCCCCCTCCTGTATGTCAGTGATCTCTCTGATGTGATGTCAGGCATGTCAGGGTCCTCCTCCTGTATGTCAGTGATCTCTCTGATGTGATGTCAGGCATGTCAGGGTCCTCCTCATGTATGTCAGTGATCTCTCTGATGTGATGTCAGGCATGTCAGGGTCCTCCTCATGTATGTCAGTGATCTCTCTGATGTGATATCAGACATGTCAGGGTCCTCCTCATGTATGTCAGTGATCTCTCTGATGTGATGTCAGGCATGTCAGGGTCCTCCTCATGTATGTCAGTGATCTCTCTGATGTGATATCAGGCATGTCAGGGTCCTCCTCATGTATGTCAGTGATCTCTCTGATGTGATGTCAGGCATGTCAGGGTCCTCCTCATGTATGTCAGTGATGTCTCTGATGTGATGTCAGACATGTCAGGGTCCTCCTCATGTATGTCAGTGATCTCTCTGATGTGATATCAGGCATGTCAGGGTCCTCCTCCTGTATGTCAGTGATGTCTCTGATGTGATATCAGGCATGTCAGGGTCCCCCTCCTGTATGTCAGTGATCTCTCTGATGTGATATCAGGCATGTCAGGGTCCCCCTCCTGTATGTCAGTGATGTCTCTGATGTAATGTCAGACATGTCAGGGTCCTCCTCCTGTATGTCAGTGATCTCTCTGATGTGATGTCAGGCATGTCAGGGTCCTCCTCATGTATGTCAGTGATGTCTCTGATGTGATGTCAGGCATGTCAGGGTCCTCCTCATGTATGTCAGTGATGTCTCTGATGTGATGTCAGGCATGTCAGGGTCCTCCTCATGTATGTCAGTGATCTCTCTGATGTAATGTCAGGCATATCAGGGTCCTCCTCATGTATGTCAGTGATCTCTCTGATGTAATGTCAGACATGTCAGGGTCCTCCTCATGTATGTCAGTGATCTCTCTGATGTGATGTCAGGCATGTCAGGGTCCTCCTCATGTATGTCAGTGATCTCTCTGATGTGATATCAGGCATGTCAGGGTCCTCCTCATGTATGTCAGTGATCTCTCTGATGTGATGTCAGGCATGTCAGGGTCCCCCTCCTGTATGTCAGTGATGTCTCTGATGTGATGTCAGGCATGTCAGGGTCCCCCTCCTGTATGTCAGTGATCTCTCTGATGTAATGTCAGGCATGTCAGGGTCCTCCTCATGTATGTCAGTGATCTCTCTGATGTGATGTCAGGCATGTCAGGGTCCTCCTCATGTATGTCAGTGATCTCTCTGATGTGATGTCAGGCATGTCAGGGTCCCCCTCCTGTATGTCAGTGATCTCTCTGATGTAATGTCAGACATGTCAGGGTCCTCCTCATGTATGTCAGTGATCTCTCTGATGTGATATCAGGCATGTCAGGGTCCTCCTCATGTATGTCAGTGATCTCTCTGATGTAATGTCAGGCATGTCAGGGTCCTCCTCATGTATGTCAGTGATCTCTCTGATGTGATATCAGGCATGTCAGGGTCCTCCTCATGTATGTCAGTGATCTCTCTGATGTGATGTCAGGCATGTCAGGGTCCCCCTCCTGTATGTCAGTGATCTCTCTGATGTGATATCAGGCATGTCAGGGTCCTCCTCATGTATGTCAGTGATCTCTCTGATGTAATGTCAGACATGTCAGGGTCCTCCTCATGTATGTCAGTGATCTCTCTGATGTAATGTCAGACATGTCAGGGTCCCCCTCCTGTATGTCAGTGATCTCTCTGATGTAATGTCAGACATGTCAGGGTCCTCCTCCTGTATGTCAGTGATGTCTCTGATGTGATGTCAGACATGTCAGGGTCCTCCTCATGTATGTCAGTGATCTCTCTGATGTAATGTCAGACATGTCAGGGTCCTCCTCATGTATGTCAGTGATCTCTCTGATGTGATATCAGGCATGTCAGGGTCCTCCTCATGTATGTCAGTGATCTCTCTGATGTGATGTCAGGCATGTCAGGGTCCTCCTCCTGTATGTCAGTGATCTCTCTGATGTAATGTCAGGCATGTCAGGGTCCTCCTCATGTATGTCAGTGATGTCTCTGATGTGATGTCAGGCATGTCAGGGTCCTCCTCATGTATGTCAGTGATCTCTCTGATGTGATATCAGACATGTCAGGGTCCCCCTCCTGTATGTCAGTGATCTCTCTGATGTGATGTCAGGCATGTCAGGGTCCTCCTCATGTATGTCAGTGATCTCTCTGATGTAATGTCAGACATGTCAGGGTCCCCCTCATGTATGTCAGTGATCTCTCTGATGTGATGTCAGGCATGTCAGGGTCCTCCTCATGTATGTCAGTGATCTCTCTGATGTAATGTCAGGCATGTCAGGGTCCCCCTCCTGTATGTCAGTGATCTCTCTGATGTGATGTCAGGCATGTCAGGGTCCTCCTCATGTATGTCAGTGATCTCTCTGATGTGATGTCAGGCATGTCAGGGTCCTCCTCCTGTATGTCAGTGATCTCTCTGATGTGATATCAGGCATGTCAGGGTCCTCCTCATGTATGTCAGTGATCTCTCTGATGTGATGTCAGACATGTCAGGGTCCCCCTCCTGTATGTCAGTGATCTCTCTGATGTGATGTCAGACATGTCAGGGTCCCCCTCCTGTATGTCAGTGATCTCTCTGATGTGATGTCAGGCATGTCAGGGTCCTCCTCATGTATGTCAGTGATCTCTCTGATGTAATGTCAGACATGTCAGGGTCCTCCTCATGTATGTCAGTGATCTCTCTGATGTGATGTCAGACATGTCAGGGTCCTCCTCATGTATGTCAGTGATCTCTCTGATGTAATGTCAGACATGTCAGGGTCCTCCTCATGTATGTCAGTGATCTCTCTGATGTAATGTCAGACATGTCAGGGTCCTCCTGTATGTCAGTGATCTCTCTGATGTGATATCAGGCATGTCAGGGTCCTCCTCATGTATGTCAGTGATCTCTCTGATGTAATGTCAGGCATGTCAGGGTCCTCCCCATGTATGTCAGTGATCTCTCTGATGTGATGTCAGGCATGTCAGGGTCCTCCTCATGTATGTCAGTGATCTCTCTGATGTAATGTCAGGCATGTCAGGGTCCCCCTCCTGTATGTCAGTGATCTCTCTGATGTGATGTCAGGCATGTCAGGGTCCTCCTCATGTATGTCAGTGATCTCTCTGATGTGATGTCAGGCATGTCAGGGTCCTCCTCATGTATGTCAGTGATCTCTCTGATGTAATGTCAGGCATGTCAGGGTTCTCCTCATGTATGTCAGTGATCTCTCTGATGTGATGTCAGGCATGTCAGGGTCCCCCTCATGTATGTCAGTGATCTCTCTGATGTGATATCAGGCATGTCAGGGTCCTCCTCATGTATGTCAGTGATCTCTCTGATGTGATGTCAGGCATGTCAGGGTCCTCCTCATGTATGTCAGTGATCTCTCTGATGTGATATCAGGCATGTCAGGGTCCTCCTCATGTATGTCAGTGATCTCTCTGATGTGATATCAGGCATGTCAGGGTCCCCCTCCTGTATGTCAGTGATCTCTCTGATGTAATGTCAGGCATGTCAGGGCCCTCCTCCTGTATGTCAGTGATCTCTCTGATGTGATATCAGGCATGTCAGGGCCCTCCTCATGTATGTCAGTGATCTCTCTGATGTGATGTCAGGCATGTCAGGGTCCTCCTCATGTATGTCAGTGATCTCTCTGATGTGATGTCAGGCATGTCAGGGTCCCCCTCATGTATGTCAGTGATCTCTCTGATGTGATGTCAGGCATGTCAGGGTCCCCCTCATGTATGTCAGTGATCTCTCTGATGTGATGTCAGACATGTCAGGGTCCTCCTCCTGTATGTCAGTGATCTCTCTGATGTGATGTCAGGCATGTCAGGGTCCTCCTCATGTATGTCAGTGATCTCTCTGATGTGATATCAGACATGTCAGGGTCCTCCTCCTGTATGTCAGTGATCTCTCTGATGTGATATCAGGCATGTCAGGGTCCTCCTCATGTATGTCAGTGATCTCTCTGATGTGATATCAGACATGTCAGGGTCCCCCTCCTGTATGTCAGTGATCTCTCTGATGTGATGTCAGGCATGTCAGGGTCCCCCTCATGTATGTCAGTGATCTCTCTGATGTGATGTCAGACATGTCAGGGTCCTCCTCATGTATGTCAGTGATCTCTCTGATGTGATATCAGACATGTCAGGGTCCTCCTCCTGTATGTCAGTGATCTCTCTGATGTGATATCAGGCATGTCAGGGTCCTCCTCATGTATGTCAGTGATCTCTCTGATGTGATATCAGACATGTCAGGGTCCCCCTCCTGTATGTCAGTGATCTCTCTGATGTGATGTCAGGCATGTCAGGGTCCCCCTCATGTATGTCAGTGATCTCTCTGATGTGATGTCAGACATGTCAGGGTCCCCCTCCTGTATGTCAGTGATCTCTCTGATGTGATATCAGGCATGTCAGGGTCCTCCTCATGTATGTCAGTGATCTCTCTGATGTGATATCAGGCATGTCAGGGTCCTCCTCATGTATGTCAGTGATGTCTCTGATGTGATATCAGACATGTCAGGGTCCCCCTCCTGTATGTCAGTGATCTCTCTGATGTGATGTCAGGCATGTCAGGGTCCTCCTCATGTATGTCAGTGATCTCTCTGATGTGATATCAGGCATGTCAGGGTCCTCCTCATGTATGTCAGTGATCTCTCTGATGTGATGTCAGGCATGTCAGGGTCCTCCTCATGTATGTCAGTGATCTCTCTGATGTGATGTCAGGCATGTCAGGGTCCTCCTCATGTATGTCAGTGATCTCTCTGATGTGATATCAGGCATGTCAGGGTCCTCCTCATGTATGTCAGTGATGTCCCTGATGTGATATCAGGCATGTCAGGGTCCTCCTCATGTATGTCAGTGATCTCTCTGATGTGATGTCAGGCATGTCAGGGTCCTCCTCATGTATGTCAGTGATCTCTCTGATGTGATATCAGGCATGTCAGGGTCCTCCTCATGTATGTCAGTGATGTCTCTGATGTGATATCAGGCATGTCAGGGTCCTCCTCCTGTATGTCAGTGATCTCTCTGATGTGATGTCAGGCATGTCAGGGCCCTCCTGTATGTCAGTGATCTCTCTGATGTGATGTCAGGCATGTCAGGGTCCTCCTCATGTATGTCAGTGATCTCTCTGATGTGATATCAGACATGTCAGGGTCCTCCTCATGTATGTCAGTGATCTCTCTGATGTAATGTCAGGCATGTCAGGGTCCCCCTCCTGTATGTCAGTGATCTCTCTGATGTAATGTCAGGCATGTCAGGGTCCTCCTCATGTATGTCAGTGATCTCTCTGATGTGATATCAGACATGTCAGGGTCCTCCTCCTGTATGTCAGTGATCTCTCTGATGTGATGTCAGGCATGTCAGGGTCCTCCTCCTGTATGTCAGTGATCTCTCTGATGTGATGTCAGGCATGTCAGGGTCCTCCTCATGTATGTCAGTGATCTCTCTGATGTGATATCAGACATGTCAGGGTCCTCCTCATGTATGTCAGTGATCTCTCTGATGTGATGTCAGGCATGTCAGGGTCCTCCTCCTGTATGTCAGTGATCTCTCTGATGTGATGTCAGGCATGTCAGGGTCCTCCTCATGTATGTCAGTGATGTCTCTGATGTGATATCAGGCATGTCAGGGTCCTCCTCATGTATGTCAGTGATGTCTCTGATGTGATGTCAGGCATGTCAGGGTCCTCCTCATGTATGTCAGTGATGTCTCTGATGTGATATCAGGCATGTCAGGGTCCTCCTCATGTATGTCAGTGATGTCTCTGATGTGATGTCAGGCATGTCAGGGTCCTCCTCATGTATGTCAGTGATCTCTTTGATGTGATGTCAGGCATGTCAGGGTCCTCCTCATGTATGTCAGTGATGTCTCTGATGTGATGTCAGGCATGTCAGGGTCCTCCTCATGTATGTCAGTGATCTCTCTGATGTGATGTCAGGCATGTCAGGGTCCTCCTCATGTATGTCAGTGATCTCTCTGATGTGATATCAGGCATGTCAGGGTCCTCCTCATGTATGTCAGTGATCTCTCTGATGTGATGTCAGGCATGTCAGGGTCCTCCTCATGTATGTCAGTGATCTCTCTGATGTAATGTCAGGCATGTCAGGGTCCTCCTCATGTATGTCAGTGATCTCTCTGATGTGATGTCAGACATGTCAGGGTCCTCCTCCTGTATGTCAGTGATCTCTCTGATGTGATATCAGGCATGTCAGGGTCCTCCTCCTGTATGTCAGTGATCTCTCTGATGTGATGTCAGGCATGTCAGGGTCCTCCTCCTGTATGTCAGTGATCTCTCTGATGTGATATCAGGCATGTCAGGGTCCTCCTCATGTATGTCAGTGATCTCTCTGATGTAATGTCAGACATGTCAGGGTCCTCCTCATGTATGTCAGTGATGTCTCTGATGTGATGTCAGGCATGTCAGGGTCCTCCTCATGTATGTCAGTGATGTCTCTGATGTGATGTCAGGCATGTCAGGGTCCTCCTCATGTATGTCAGTGATGTCTCTGATGTGATGTCAGGCATGTCAGGGTCCTCCTCATGTATGTCAGTGATCTCTCTGATGTGATATCAGGCATGTCAGGGTCCTCCTCATGTATGTCAGTGATCTCTCTGATGTGATGTCAGGCATGTCAGGGTCCTCCTCATGTATGTCAGTGATCTCTCTGATGTGATGTCAGGCATGTCAGGGTCCTCCTCATGTATGTCAGTGATCTCTCTGATGTGATGTCAGGCATGTCAGGGTCCTCCTCATGTATGTCAGTGATGTCTCTGATGTGATGTCAGACATGTCAGGGTCCTCCTCATGTATGTCAGTGATCTCTCTGATGTGATGTCAGGCATGTCAGGGTCCTCCTCATGTATGTCAGTGATCTCTCTGATGTGATATCAGGCATGTCAGGGTCCTCCTCATGTATGTCAGTGATGTCTCTGATGTGATGTCAGACATGTCAGGGTCCTCCTCATGTATGTCAGTGATGTCTCTGATGTGATATCAGGCATGTCAGGGTCCTCCTCATGTATGTCAGTGATGTCTCTGATGTGATGTCAGGCATGTCAGGGTCCTCCTCATGTATGTCAGTGATCTCTCTGATGTGATGTCAGGCATGTCAGGGTCCTCCTCATGTATGTCAGTGATGTCTCTGATGTGATGTCAGGCATGTCAGGGTCCTCCTCATGTATGTCAGTGATCTCTCTGATGTGATGTCAGGCATGTCAGGGTCCTCCTCATGTATGTCAGTGATCTCTCTGATGTAATGTCAGGCATGTCAGGGTCCTCCTCATGTATGTCAGTGATGTCTCTGATGTGATGTCAGGCATGTCAGGGTCCTCCTCATGTATGTCAGTGATGTCTCTGATGTGATGTCAGGCATGTCAGGGTCCTCCTCATGTATGTCAGTGATCTCTCTGATGTGATGTCAGGCATGTCAGGGTCCTCCTCATGTATGTCAGTGATCTCTCTGATGTGATATCAGGCATGTCAGGGTCCTCCTCATGTATGTCAGTGATCTCTCTGATGTGATGTCAGGCATGTCAGGGTCCTCCTCATGTATGTCAGTGATCTCTCTGATGTGATGTCAGGCATGTCAGGGTCCTCCTCATGTATGTCAGTGATGTCTCTGATGTGATATCAGGCATGTCAGGGTCCCCCTCCTGTATGTCAGTGATCTCTCTGATGTGATGTCAGGCATGTCAGGGTCCTCCTCATGTATGTCAGTGATCTCTCTGATGTGATGTCAGGCATGTCAGGGTCCTCCTCATGTATGTCAGTGATCTCTCTGATGTGATATCAGGCATGTCAGGGCCCTCCTCCTGTATGTCAGTGATGTCTCTGATGTAATGTCAGGCATGTCAGGGTCCTCCTCATGTATGTCAGTGATCTCTCTGATGTGATATCAGGCATGTCAGGGTCCCCCTCCTGTATGTCAGTGATCTCTCTGATGTAATGTCAGGCATGTCAGGGTCCTCCTCATGTATGTCAGTGATCTCTCTGATGTGATGTCAGGCATGTCAGGGTCCTCCTCATGTATGTCAGTGATCTCTCTGATGTGATATCAGGCATGTCAGGGTCCTCCTCCTGTATGTCAGTGATCTCTCTGATGTGATATCAGGCATGTCAGGGTCCCCCTCCTGTATGTCAGTGATGTCTCTGATGTGATATCAGGCATGTCAGGGTCCTCCTCCTGTATGTCAGTGATCTCTCTGATGTGATGTCAGGCATGTCAGGGTCCTCCTCATGTATGTCAGTGATCTCTCTGATGTGATATCAGACATGTCAGGGTCCTCCTCATGTATGTCAGTGATCTCTCTGATGTGATATCAGGCATGTCAGGGTCCTCCTCCTGTATGTCAGTGATCTCTCTGATGTGATATCAGGCATGTCAGGGTCCTCCTCATGTATGTCAGTGATCTCTCTGATGTGATATCAGGCATGTCAGGGTCCTCCTCATGTATGTCAGTGATCTCTCTGATGTAATGTCAGACATGTCAGGGTCCTCCTCATGTATGTCAGTGATCTCTCTGATGTGATATCAGGCATGTCAGGGTCCTCCTCATGTATGTCAGTGATCTCTCTGATGTAATGTCAGGCATGTCAGGGTCCCCCTCCTGTATGTCAGTGATGTCTCTGATGTAATGTCAGGCATGTCAGGGTCCTCCTCATGTATGTCAGTGATCTCTCTGATGTAATGTCAGACATGTCAGGGTCCTCCTCCTGTATGTCAGTGATCTCTCTGATGTAATGTCAGACATGTCAGGGTCCTCCTCATGTATGTCAGTGATCTCTCTGATGTAATGTCAGACATGTCAGGGTCCTCCTCCTGTATGTCAGTGATCTCTCTGATGTGATGTCAGGCATGTCAGGGTCCTCCTCATGTATGTCAGTGATCTCTCTGATGTGATATCAGGCATGTCAGGGTCCTCCTCATGTATGTCAGTGATCTCTCTGATGTAATGTCAGGCATGTCAGGGTCCTCCTCATGTATGTCAGTGATCTCTCTGATGTGATATCAGGCATGTCAGGGTCCTCCTCATGTATGTCAGTGATCTCTCTGATGTAATGTCAGACATGTCAGGGTCCCCCTCATGTATGTCAGTGATGTCTCTGATGTAATGTCAGGCATGTCAGGGTCCCCCTCATGTATGTCAGTGATCTCTCTGATGTGATGTCAGGCATGTCAGGGTCCTCCTCATGTATGTCAGTGATCTCTCTGATGTGATATCAGGCATGTCAGGGTCCTCCTCATGTATGTCAGTGATCTCTCTGATGTGATGTCAGGCATGTCAGGGTCCTCCTCCTGTATGTCAGTGATCTCTCTGATGTGATGTCAGGCATGTCAGGGTCCTCCTCATGTATGTCAGTGATGTCTCTGATGTAATGTCAGGCATGTCAGGGTCCTCCTCCTGTATGTCAGTGATGTCTCTGATGTGATGTCAGGCATGTCAGGGTCCTCCTCATGTATGTCAGTGATCTCTCTGATGTAATGTCAGGCATGTCAGGGTCCTCCTCATGTATGTCAGTGATCTCTCTGATGTGATATCAGGCATGTCAGGGTCCCCCTCCTGTATGTCAGTGATCTCTCTGATGTAATGTCAGGCATGTCAGGGTCCTCCTCATGTATGTCAGTGATCTCTCTGATGTGATATCAGGCATGTCAGGGTCCTCCTCATGTATGTCAGTGATCTCTCTGATGTGATGTCAGGCATGTCAGGGTCCTCCTCATGTATGTCAGTGATCTCTCTGATGTGATGTCAGGCATGTCAGGGTCCTCCTCATGTATGTCAGTGATCTCTCTGATGTGATATCAGGCATGTCAGGGTCCTCCTCCTGTATGTCAGTGATCTCTCTGATGTGATGTCAGGCATGTCAGGGTCCTCCTCATGTATGTCAGTGATCTCTCTGATGTAATGTCAGGCATGTCAGGGTCCCCCTCCTGTATGTCAGTGATCTCTCTGATGTGATATCAGGCATGTCAGGGTCCTCCTCATGTATGTCAGTGATCTCTCTGATGTGATATCAGGCATGTCAGGGTCCTCCTCCTGTATGTCAGTGATCTCTCTGATGTGATGTCAGACATGTCAGGGTCCTCCTCATGTATGTCAGTGATGTCTCTGATGTGATGTCAGGCATGTCAGGGTCCTCCTCATGTATGTCAGTGATCTCTCTGATGTGATATCAGGCATGTCAGGGTCCTCCTCATGTATGTCAGTGATCTCTCTGATGTGATATCAGGCATGTCAGGGTCCTCCTCATGTATGTCAGTGATCTCTCTGATGTGATATCAGGCATGTCAGGGTCCTCCTCATGTATGTCAGTGATGTCTCTGATGTGATATCAGGCATGTCAGGGTCCCCCTCCTGTATGTCAGTGATCTCTCTGATGTAATGTCAGGCATGTCAGGGTCCTCCTCCTGTATGTCAGTGATCTCTCTGATGTGATGTCAGGCATGTCAGGGTCCTCCTCATGTATGTCAGTGATCTCTCTGATGTAATGTCAGACATGTCAGGGTCCTCCTCATGTATGTCAGTGATCTCTCTGATGTAATGTCAGACATGTCAGGGTCCTCCTCATGTATGTCAGTGATCTCTCTGATGTGATGTCAGGCATGTCAGGGTCCTCCTCATGTATGTCAGTGATCTCTCTGATGTAATGTCAGGCATGTCAGGGTCCCCCTCCTGTATGTCAGTGATCTCTCTGATGTAATGTCAGGCATGTCAGGGTCCTCCTCATGTATGTCAGTGATCTCTCTGATGTAATGTCAGGCATGTCAGGGTCCTCCTCCTGTATGTCAGTGATGTCTCTGATGTAATGTCAGGCATGTCAGGGTCCTCCTCCTGTATGTCAGTGATCTCTCTGATGTAATGTCAGACATGTCAGGGTCCCCCTCCTGTATGTCAGTGATCTCTCTGATGTAATGTCAGGCATGTCAGGGTCCTCCTGTATGTCAGTGATCTCTCTGATGTGATGTCAGGCATGTCAGGGTCCTCCTGTATGTCAGTGATCTCTCTGATGTAATGTCAGACATGTCAGGGTCCTCCTCCTGTATGTCAGTGATGTCTCTGATGTGATGTCAGACATGTCAGGGTCCTCCTCCTGTATGTCAGTGATCTCTCTGATGTAATGTCAGGCATGTCAGGGTCCTCCTCATGTATGTCAGTGATCTCTCTGATGTGATGTCAGGCATGTCAGGGTCCTCCTCCTGTATGTCAGTGATCTCTCTGATGTAATGTCAGGCATGTCAGGGTCCTCCTCCTGTATGTCAGTGATCTCTCTGATGTAATGTCAGACATGTCAGGGTCCCCCTCCTGTATGTCAGTGATCTCTCTGATGTAATGTCAGGCATGTCAGGGTCCTCCTCCTGTATGTCAGTGATCTCTCTGATGTAATGTCAGACATGTCAGGGTCCTCCTCCTGTATGTCAGTGATCTCTCTGATGTAATGTCAGACATGTCAGGGTCCTCCTCCTGTATGTCAGTGATCTCTCTGATGTGATATCAGGCATGTCAGGGTCCTCCTCCTGTATGTCAGTGATCTCTCTGATGTGATATCAGGCATGTCAGGGTCCCCCTCCTGTATGTCAGTGATCTCTCTGATGTGATATCAGGCATGTCAGGGTCCTCCTCCTGTATGTCAGTGATCTCTCTGATGTGATATCAGGCATGTCAGGGTCCTCCTCCTGTATGTCAGTGATCTCTCTGATGTAATGTCAGACATGTCAGGGTCCTCCTCCTGTATGTCAGTGATCTCTCTGATGTGATATCAGGCATGTCAGGGTCCTCCTCATGTATGTCAGTGATGTCTCTGATGTGATATCAGGCATGTCAGGGTCCTCCTCATGTATGTCAGTGATCTCTCTGATGTGATGTCAGGCATGTCAGGGTCCTCCTCATGTATGTCAGTGATCTCTCTGATGTAATGTCAGGCATGTCAGGGTCCCCCTCCTGTATGTCAGTGATCTCTCTGATGTGATGTCAGACATGTCAGGGTCCTCCTCATGTATGTCAGTGATCTCTCTGATGTGATATCAGGCATGTCAGGGTCCTCCTCATGTATGTCAGTGATCTCTCTGATGTGATGTCAGGCATGTCAGGGTCCCCCTCCTGTATGTCAGTGATCTCTCTGATGTAATGTCAGGCATGTCAGGGTCCTCCTCCTGTATGTCAGTGATCTCTCTGATGTAATGTCAGACATGTCAGGGTCCTCCTCCTGTATGTCAGTGATCTCTCTGATGTGATGTCAGGCATGTCAGGGTCCTCCTCATGTATGTCAGTGATCTCTCTGATGTGATGTCAGACATGTCAGGGTCCTCCTCATGTATGTCAGTGATCTCTCTGATGTGATATCAGGCATGTCAGGGTCCTCCTCATGTATGTCAGTGATCTCTCTGATGTGATGTCAGGCATGTCAGGGTCCCCCTCCTGTATGTCAGTGATCTCTCTGATGTAATGTCAGGCATGTCAGGGTCCCCCTCCTGTATGTCAGTGATCTCTCTGATGTAATGTCAGGCATGTCAGGGTCCTCCTCCTGTATGTCAGTGATCTCTCTGATGTGATATCAGACATGTCAGGGCCCTCCTCATGTATGTCAGTGATCTCTCTGATGTGATGTCAGGCATGTCAGGGTCCTCCTCATGTATGTCAGTGATCTCTCTGATGTGATGTCAGGCATGTCAGGGTCCTCCTGTATGTCAGTGATCTCTCTGATGTAATGTCAGACATGTCAGGGTCCCCCTCCTGTATGTCAGTGATCTCTCTGATGTGATATCAGGCATGTCAGGGTCCTCCTCATGTATGTCAGTGATCTCTCTGATGTAATGTCAGACATGTCAGGGTCCTCCTCATGTATGTCAGTGATCTCTCTGATGTAATGTCAGGCATGTCAGGGTCCTCCTCATGTATGTCAGTGATCTCTCTGATGTAATGTCAGACATGTCAGGGTCCTCCTCCTGTATGTCAGTGATCTCTCTGATGTAATGTCAGACATGTCAGGGTCCTCCTCCTGTATGTCAGTGATCTCTCTGATGTGATATCAGGCATGTCAGGGTCCTCCTCCTGTATGTCAGTGATCTCTCTGATGTAATGTCAGACATGTCAGGGTCCTCCTCCTGTATGTCAGTGATCTCTCTGATGTGATATCAGGCATGTCAGGGTCCTCCTCCTGTATGTCAGTGATCTCTCTGATGTAATGTCAGACATGTCAGGGTCCTCCTCCTGTATGTCAGTGATCTCTCTGATGTGATGTCAGACATGTCAGGGTCCTCCTCATGTATGTCAGTGATCTCTCTGATGTAATGTCAGACATGTCAGGGTCCTCCTCATGTATGTCAGTGATGTCTCTGATGTGATATCAGGCATGTCAGGGTCCTCCTCATGTATGTCAGTGATCTCTCTGATGTGATGTCAGGCATGTCAGGGTCCTCCTCCTGTATGTCAGTGATCTCTCTGATGTGATATCAGGCATGTCAGGGTCCCCCTCATGTATGTCAGTGATGTCTCTGATGTGATGTCAGGCATGTCAGGGTCCTCCTCCTGTATGTCAGTGATCTCTCTGATGTGATATCAGGCATGTCAGGGTCCCCCTCCTGTATGTCAGTGATCTCTCTGATGTAATGTCAGGCATGTCAGGGTCCTCCTCCTGTATGTCAGTGATCTCTCTGATGTAATGTCAGGCATGTCAGGGTCCTCCTGTATGTCAGTGATCTCTCTGATGTAATGTCAGACATGTCAGGGTCCTCCTCATGTATGTCAGTGATCTCTCTGATGTAATGTCAGACATGTCAGGGTCCTCCTCCTGTATGTCAGTGATCTCTCTGATGTAATGTCAGACATGTCAGGGTCCTCCTCCTGTATGTCAGTGATCTCTCTGATGTAATGTCAGGCATGTCAGGGTCCTCCTCCTGTATGTCAGTGATCTCTCTGATGTAATGTCAGACATGTCAGGGCCCTCCTCCTGTATGTCAGTGATCTCTCTGATGTGATGTCAGACATGTCAGGGTCCTCCTCATGTATGTCAGTGATGTCTCTGATGTAATGTCAGACATGTCAGGGTCCTCCTCATGTATGTCAGTGATCTCTCTGATGTGATGTCAGGCATGTCAGGGTCCTCCTCATGTATGTCAGTGATCTCTCTGATGTAATGTCAGACATGTCAGGGTCCCCCTCCTGTATGTCAGTGATCTCTCTGATGTGATATCAGGCATGTCAGGGTCCTCCTCCTGTATGTCAGTGATCTCTCTGATGTGATATCAGGCATGTCAGGGTCCCCCTCCTGTATGTCAGTGATCTCTCTGATGTGATGTCAGGCATGTCAGGGTCCCCCTCCTGTATGTCAGTGATCTCTCTGATGTAATGTCAGACATGTCAGGGTCCTCCTCATGTATGTCAGTGATCTCTCTGATGTAATGTCAGACATGTCAGGGTCCTCATGTATGTCAGTGATCTCTCTGATGTGATGTCAGGCATGTCAGGGTCCTCCTCATGTATGTCAGTGATCTCTCTGATGTGATGTCAGGCATGTCAGGGTCCTCCTCATGTATGTCAGTGATCTCTCTGATGTAATGTCAGACATGTCAGGGTCCTCCTCATGTATGTCAGTGATCTCTCTGATGTGATGTCAGGCATGTCAGGGTCCTCCTCATGTATGTCAGTGATCTCTCTGATGTAATGTCAGACATGTCAGGGTCCTCCTCCTGTATGTCAGTGATCTCTCTGATGTAATGTCAGACATGTCAGGGTCCTCCTCATGTATGTCAGTGATCTCTCTGATGTGATATCAGGCATGTCAGGGTCCTCCTGTATGTCAGTGATCTCTCTGATGTGATATCAGGCATGTCAGGGTCCTCCTCATGTATGTCAGTGATGTCTCTGATGTAATGTCAGGCATGTCAGGGTCCTCCTCCTGTATGTCAGTGATCTCTCTGATGTGATGTCAGACATGTCAGGGTCCTCCTCATGTATGTCAGTGATGTCTCTGATGTAATGTCAGACATGTCAGGGTCCCCCTCCTGTATGTCAGTGATCTCTCTGATGTAATGTCAGACATGTCAGGGTCCTCCTCATGTATGTCAGTGATCTCTCTGATGTGATATCAGGCATGTCAGGGTCCTCCTCATGTATGTCAGTGATCTCTCTGATGTGATGTCAGGCATGTCAGGGTCCTCCTCATGTATGTCAGTGATCTCTCTGATGTGATATCAGGCATGTCAGGGTCCCCCTCCTGTATGTCAGTGATCTCTCTGATGTGATGTCAGGCATGTCAGGGTCCTCCTCCTGTATGTCAGTGATGTCTCTGATGTGATATCAGGCATGTCAGGGTCCCCCTCATGTATGTCAGTGATCTCTCTGATGTAATGTCAGGCATGTCAGGGTCCTCCTCATGTATGTCAGTGATCTCTCTGATGTGATATCAGGCATGTCAGGGTCCTCCTCCTGTATGTCAGTGATCTCTCTGATGTGATATCAGGCATGTCAGGGTCCTCCTCCTGTATGTCAGTGATGTCTCTGATGTGATATCAGGCATGTCAGGGTCCTCCTCATGTATGTCAGTGATCTCTCTGATGTGATGTCAGGCATGTCAGGGTCCTCCTCCTGTATGTCAGTGATCTCTCTGATGTGATGTCAGGCATGTCAGGGCCCTCCTCCTGTATGTCAGTGATGTCTCTGATGTAATGTCAGGCATGTCAGGGTCCTCCTCCTGTATGTCAGTGATCTCTCTGATGTAATGTCAGACATGTCAGGGTCCTCCTCATGTATGTCAGTGATCTCTCTGATGTGATATCAGGCATGTCAGGGTCCTCCTCCTGTATGTCAGTGATCTCTCTGATGTGATATCAGGCATATCAGGGTCCCCCTCCTGTATGTCAGTGATCTCTCTGATGTGATATCAGGCATGTCAGGGTCCTCCTCATGTATGTCAGTGATCTCTCTGATGTAATGTCAGGCATGTCAGGGTCCTCCTCCTGTATGTCAGTGATCTCTCTGATGTGATATCAGGCATGTCAGGGTCCTCCTCCTGTATGTCAGTGATCTCTCTGATGTGATGTCAGGCATGTCAGGGTCCTCCTCATGTATGTCAGTGATGTCTCTGATGTGATATCAGGCATGTCAGGGTCCCCCTCATGTATGTCAGTGATCTCTCTGATGTGATATCAGGCATGTCAGGGTCCCCCTCATGTATGTCAGTGATCTCTCTGATGTAATGTCAGGCATGTCAGGGTCCCCCTCATGTATGTCAGTGATCTCTCTGATGTAATGTCAGACATGTCAGGGTCCTCCTCATGTATGTCAGTGATCTCTCTGATGTGATATCAGGCATGTCAGGGTCCTCCTCATGTATGTCAGTGATCTCTCTGATGTAATGTCAGACATGTCAGGGCCCTCCTCCTGTATGTCAGTGATCTCTCTGATGTGATGTCAGACATGTCAGGGTCCTCCTCATGTATGTCAGTGATGTCTCTGATGTGATGTCAGGCATGTCAGGGTCCCCCTCATGTATGTCAGTGATCTCTCTGATGTGATGTCAGGCATGTCAGGGTCCTCCTCATGTATGTCAGTGATCTCTCTGATGTGATGTCAGGCATGTCAGGGTCCTCCTCATGTATGTCAGTGATCTCTCTGATGTGATGTCAGGCATGTCAGGGTCCTCCTCATGTATGTCAGTGATCTCTCTGATGTAATGTCAGGCATGTCAGGGTCCCCCTCCTGTATGTCAGTGATCTCTCTGATGTGATGTCAGGCATGTCAGGGTCCTCCTCCTGTATGTCAGTGATCTCTCTGATGTGATGTCAGACATGTCAGGGTCCTCCTCATGTATGTCAGTGATCTCTCTGATGTAATGTCAGACATGTCAGGGTCCCCCTCCTGTATGTCAGTGATCTCTCTGATGTAATGTCAGACATGTCAGGGTCCTCCTCCTGTATGTCAGTGATGTCTCTGATGTGATATCAGGCATGTCAGGGTCCTCCTCATGTATGTCAGTGATCTCTCTGATGTGATGTCAGACATGTCAGGGTCCTCCTCATGTATGTCAGTGATCTCTCTGATGTGATGTCAGGCATGTCAGGGTCCTCCTCATGTATGTCAGTGATCTCTCTGATGTGATGTCAGGCATGTCAGGGTCCTCCTCATGTATGTCAGTGATGTCTCTGATGTGATGTCAGGCATGTCAGGGTCCTCCTCCTGTATGTCAGTGATCTCTCTGATGTGATGTCAGGCATGTCAGGGTCCTCCTCATGTATGTCAGTGATCTCTCTGATGTGATGTCAGGCATGTCAGGGTCCCCCTCCTGTATGTCAGTGATCTCTCTGATGTGATGTCAGGCATGTCAGGGTCCTCCTCATGTATGTCAGTGATCTCTCTGATGTGATATCAGGCATGTCAGGGTCCTCCTCATGTATGTCAGTGATCTCTCTGATGTAATGTCAGACATGTCAGGGCCCTCCTCCTGTATGTCAGTGATCTCTCTGATGTAATGTCAGACATGTCAGGGTCCTCCTCCTGTATGTCAGTGATCTCTCTGATGTAATGTCAGACATGTCAGGGTCCTCCTCATGTATGTCAGTGATCTCTCTGATGTGATGTCAGACATGTCAGGGTCCTCCTCCTGTATGTCAGTGATCTCTCTGATGTGATGTCAGACATGTCAGGGTCCTCCTCATGTATGTCAGTGATCTCTCTGATGTAATGTCAGACATGTCAGGGTCCTCCTCCTGTATGTCAGTGATCTCTCTGATGTAATGTCAGACATGTCAGGGTCCTCCTCCTGTATGTCAGTGATCTCTCTGATGTAATGTCAGACATGTCAGGGTCCTCCTCCTGTATGTCAGTGATCTCTCTGATGTAATGTCAGGCATGTCAGGGTCCTCCTCCTGTATGTCAGTGATCTCTCTGATGTGATGTCAGGCATGTCAGGGTCCCCCTCCTGTATGTCAGTGATCTCTCTGATGTAATGTCAGACATGTCAGGGTCCTCCTCCTGTATGTCAGTGATCTCTCTGATGTAATGTCAGACATGTCAGGGTCCTCCTCCTGTATGTCAGTGATCTCTCTGATGTAATGTCAGACATGTCAGGGTCCTCCTCATGTATGTCAGTGATGTCTCTGATGTGATATCAGGCATGTCAGGGTCCTCCTCATGTATGTCAGTGATGTCTCTGATGTAATGTCAGACATGTCAGGGTCCTCCTCATGTATGTCAGTGATCTCTCTGATGTGATGTCAGGCATGTCAGGGTCCTCCTCATGTATGTCAGTGATCTCTCTGATGTGATGTCAGGCATGTCAGGGTCACCCTCCTGTATGTCAGTGATGTCTCTGATGTAATGTCAGGCATGTCAGGGTCCTCCTCCTGTATGTCAGTGATCTCTCTGATGTAATGTCAGGCATGTCAGGGTCCCCCTCCTGTATGTCAGTGATCTCTCTGATGTAATGTCAGACATGTCAGGGTCCTCCTCATGTATGTCAGTGATCTCTCTGATGTAATGTCAGGCATGTCAGGGTCCCCCTCCTGTATGTCAGTGATCTCTCTGATGTAATGTCAGACATGTCAGGGTCCCCCTCCTGTATGTCAGTGATCTCTCTGATGTAATGTCAGACATGTCAGGGTCCCCCTCCTGTATGTCAGTGATCTCTCTGATGTGATATCAGGCATGTCAGGGTCCTCCTGTATGTCAGTGATCTCTCTGATGTGATATCAGGCATGTCAGGGTCCCCCTCCTGTATGTCAGTGATCTCTCTGATGTGATGTCAGGCATGTCAGGGTCCCCCTCCTGTATGTCAGTGATCTCTCTGATGTGATATCAGGCATGTCAGGATCCTCCTCCTGTATGTCAGTGATCTCTCTGATGTAATGTCAGACATGTCAGGGTCCTCCTCCTGTATGTCAGTGATCTCTCTGATGTAATGTCAGGCATGTCAGGGTCCTCCTCCTGTATGTCAGTGATGTCTCTGATGTGATGTCAGGCATGTCAGGGTCCTCCTCCTGTATGTCAGTGATCTCTCTGATGTGATATCAGGCATGTCAGGGTCCCCCTCATGTATGTCAGTGATCTCTCTGATGTAATGTCAGACATGTCAGGGTCCTCCTCATGTATGTCAGTGATCTCTCTGATGTAATGTCAGACATGTCAGGGTCCTCCTCATGTATGTCAGTGATGTCTCTGATGTGATATCAGGCATGTCAGGGTCCCCCTCATGTATGTCAGTGATCTCTCTGATGTGATGTCAGGCATGTCAGGGTCCTCCTCCTGTATGTCAGTGATCTCTCTGATGTGATATCAGGCATGTCAGGATCCTCCTCCTGTATGTCAGTGATCTCTCTGATGTGATATCAGGCATGTCAGGGTCCTCCTCATGTATGTCAGTGATCTCTCTGATGTAATGTCAGGCATGTCAGGGTCCTCCTCCTGTATGTCAGTGATCTCTCTGATGTAATGTCAGACATGTCAGGATCCTCCTCCTGTATGTCAGTGATCTCTCTGATGTGATATCAGGCATGTCAGGATCCTCCTCCTGTATGTCAGTGATCTCTCTGATGTGATATCAGGCATGTCAGGGTCCTCCTCATGTATGTCAGTGATCTCTCTGATGTGATATCAGGCATGTCAGGGTCCTCCTCCTGTATGTCAGTGATCTCTCTGATGTGATGTCAGGCATGTCAGGGTCCTCCTCCTGTATGTCAGTGATCTCTCTGATGTGATATCAGGCATGTCAGGGTCCCCCTCCTGTATGTCAGTGATCTCTCTGATGTAATGTCAGGCATGTCAGGGTCCTCCTCATGTATGTCAGTGATGTCTCTGATGTGATATCAGGCATGTCAGGGTCCTCCTCCTGTATGTCAGTGATCTCTCTGATGTAATGTCAGGCATGTCAGGGTCCTCCTCCTGTATGTCAGTGATCTCTCTGATGTAATGTCAGACATGTCAGGGTCCCCCTCCTGTATGTCAGTGATCTCTCTGATGTGATGTCAGGCATGTCAGGGTCCTCCTCCTGTATGTCAGTGATCTCTCTGATGTGATGTCAGGCATGTCAGGGTCCTCCTCCTGTATGTCAGTGATCTCTCTGATGTAATGTCAGGCATGTCAGGGTCCTCCTCCTGTATGTCAGTGATCTCTCTGATGTAATGTCAGACATGTCAGGGTCCCCCTCCTGTATGTCAGTGATCTCTCTGATGTGATGTCAGGCATGTCAGGGTCCTCCTCCTGTATGTCAGTGATGTCTCTGATGTGATATCAGACATGTCAGGGTCCTCCTCCTGTATGTCAGTGATGTCTCTGATGTGATGTCAGACATGTCAGGGTCCTCCTCATGTATGTCAGTGATCTCTCTGATGTGATGTCAGGCATGTCAGGGTCCTCCTCATGTATGTCAGTGATCTCTCTGATGTGATGTCAGGCATGTCAGGGTCCTCCTCATGTATGTCAGTGATCTCTCTGATGTGATGTCAGGCATGTCAGGGTCCTCCTCATGTATGTCAGTGATCTCTCTGATGTGATGTCAGACATGTCAGGGTCCTCCTCATGTATGTCAGTGATCTCTCTGATGTGATGTCAGACATGTCAGGGTCCTCCTCATGTATGTCAGTGATCTCTCTGATGTGATGTCAGACATGTCAGGGTCCTCCTCATGTATGTCAGTGATCTCTCTGATGTGATGTCAGACATGTCAGGGTCCTCCTCCTGTATGTCAGTGATCTCTCTGATGTGATGTCAGACATGTCAGGGTCCTCCTCCTGTATGTCAGTGATCTCTCTGATGTAATGTCAGACATGTCAGGGTCCTCCTCCTGTATGTCAGTGATCTCTCTGATGTGATGTCAGACATGTCAGGGTCCTCCTCCTGTATGTCAGTGATCTCTCTGATGTAATGTCAGACATGTCAGGGTCCTCCTCCTGTATGTCAGTGATCTCTCTGATGTAATGTCAGACATGTCAGGGTCCTCCTCCTGTATGTCAGTGATCTCTCTGATGTGATGTCAGACATGTCAGGGTCCTCCTCCTGTATGTCAGTGATGTCTCTGATGTGATGTCAGGCATGTCAGGGTCCCCCTCCTGTATGTCAGTGATCTCTCTGATGTAATGTCAGACATGTCAGGGTCCCCCTCCTGTATGTCAGTGATCTCTCTGATGTGATGTCAGGCATGTCAGGGTCCCCCTCCTGTATGTCAGTGATCTCTCTGATGTGATGTCAGACATGTCAGGGTCCTCCTCATGTATGTCAGTGATCTCTCTGATGTGATATCAGGCATGTCAGGGTCCCCCTCCTGTATGTCAGTGATCTCTCTGATGTGATATCAGGCATGTCAGGGTCCTCCTCATGTATGTCAGTGATCTCTCTGATGTGATGTCAGGCATGTCAGGGTCCTCCTCATGTATGTCAGTGATCTCTCTGATGTGATGTCAGGCATGTCAGGGTCCTCCTCCTGTATGTCAGTGATCTCTCTGATGTGATATCAGGCATGTCAGGGTCCCCCTCCTGTATGTCAGTGATCTCTCTGATGTAATGTCAGACATGTCAGGGTCCCCCTCCTGTATGTCAGTGATCTCTCTGATGTAATGTCAGACATGTCAGGGTCCTCCTCCTGTATGTCAGTGATCTCTCTGATGTAATGTCAGACATGTCAGGGTCCCCCTCCTGTATGTCAGTGATCTCTCTGATGTAATGTCAGACATGTCAGGGTCCTCCTGTATGTCAGTGATCTCTCTGATGTAATGTCAGGCATGTCAGGGTCCTCCTCATATATGTCAGTGATCTCTCTGATGTAATGTCAGACATGTCAGGGTCCTCCTCATATATGTCAGTGATCTCTCTGATGTAATGTCAGGCATGTCAGGGTCCCCCTCCTGTATGTCAGTGATCTCTCTGATGTAATGTCAGGCATGTCAGGGTCCTCCTCATGTATGTCAGTGATGTCTCTGATGTAATGTCAGACATGTCAGGGTCCTCCTCCTGTATGTCAGTGATCTCTCTGATGTAATGTCAGACATGTCAGGGTCCTCCTCATGTATGTCAGTGATCTCTCTGATGTAATGTCAGACATGTCAGGGTCCTCCTGTATGTCAGTGATCTCTCTGATGTAATGTCAGACATGTCAGGGTCCTCCTCCTGTATGTCAGTGATGTCTCTGATGTGATGTCAGGCATGTCAGGGTCCTCCTCCTGTATGTCAGTGATCTCTCTGATGTGATATCAGGCATGTCAGGGTCCTCCTCATGTATGTCAGTGATCTCTCTGATGTAATGTCAGGCATGTCAGGGTCCTCCTGTATGTCAGTGATCTCTCTGATGTAATGTCAGACATGTCAGGGTCCTCCTCATGTATGTCAGTGATCTCTCTGATGTGATATCAGGCATGTCAGGGTCCCCCTCCTGTATGTCAGTGATGTCTCTGATGTGATGTCAGGCATGTCAGGGTCCTCCTCATGTATGTCAGTGATCTCTCTGATGTGATGTCAGGCATGTCAGGGTCCTCCTCATGTATGTCAGTGATGTCTCTGATGTGATGTCAGACATGTCAGGGTCCTCCTCCTGTATGTCAGTGATCTCTCTGATGTGATGTCAGGCATGTCAGGGTCCTCCTCATGTATGTCAGTGATCTCTCTGATGTGATGTCAGGCATGTCAGGGTCCTCCTCATGTATGTCAGTGATGTCTCTGATGTGATGTCAGACATGTCAGGGTCCTCCTCCTGTATGTCAGTGATCTCTCTGATGTGATGTCAGGCATGTCAGGGTCCTCCTCATGTATGTCAGTGATCTCTCTGATGTGATGTCAGGCATGTCAGGGTCCTCCTCATGTATGTCAGTGATCTCTCTGATGTGATATCAGGCATGTCAGGGTCCTCCTCATGTATGTCAGTGATCTCTCTGATGTGATGTCAGGCATGTCAGGGTCCTCCTCATGTATGTCAGTGATCTCTCTGATGTGATGTCAGGCATGTCAGGGTCCTCCTCATGTATGTCAGTGATCTCTCTGATGTGATGTCAGGCATGTCAGGGTCCTCCTCATGTATGTCAGTGATCTCTCTGATGTGATATCAGGCATGTCAGGGTCCTCCTCATGTATGTCAGTGATGTCTCTGATGTGATGTCAGGCATGTCAGGGTCCTCCTCATGTATGTCAGTGATGTCTCTGATGTGATATCAGGCATGTCAGGGTCCTCCTCATGTATGTCAGTGATGTCTCTGATGTGATGTCAGGCATGTCAGGGTCCTCCCCATGTATGTCAGTGATCTCTCTGATGTAATGTCAGACATGTCAGGGTCCCCCTCCTGTATGTCAGTGATCTCTCTGATGTGATGTCAGGCATGTCAGGGTCCTCCTGTATGTCAGTGATCTCTCTGATGTGATGTCAGGCATGTCAGGGTCCTCCTCATGTATGTCAGTGATCTCTCTGATGTGATGTCAGACATGTCAGGGTCCTCCTCATGTATGTCAGTGATCTCTCTGATGTGATATCAGGCATGTCAGGGTCCTCCTCATGTATGTCAGTGATCTCTCTGATGTGATATCAGGCATGTCAGGGTCCTCCTCATGTATGTCAGTGATCTCTCTGATGTGATGTCAGACATGTCAGGGCCCTCCTCATGTATGTCAGTGATCTCTCTGATGTGATATCAGGCATGTCAGGGTCCTCCTCATGTATGTCAGTGATCTCTCTGATGTAATGTCAGACATGTCAGGGTCCTCCTCATGTATGTCAGTGATCTCTCTGATGTGATATCAGGCATGTCAGGGTCCTCCTCATGTATGTCAGTGATCTCTCTGATGTGATGTCAGGCATGTCAGGGTCCTCCTCCTGTATGTCAGTGATCTCTCTGATGTGATATCAGGCATGTCAGGGTCCTCCTCATGTATGTCAGTGATCTCTCTGATGTGATATCAGGCATGTCAGGGTCCTCCTCATGTATGTCAGTGATCTCTCTGATGTGATATCAGGCATGTCAGGGTCCTCCTCCTGTATGTCAGTGATCTCTCTGATGTAATGTCAGGCATGTCAGGGTCCTCCTCATGTATGTCAGTGATCTCTCTGATGTAATGTCAGGCATGTCAGGGTCCTCCTCATGTATGTCAGTGATCTCTCTGATGTGATATCAGGCATGTCAGGGTCCTCCTCATGTATGTCAGTGATGTCTCTGATGTGATGTCAGGCATGTCAGGGTCCTCCTCATGTATGTCAGTGATGTCTCTGATGTGATATCAGGCATGTCAGGGTCCTCCTCATGTATGTCAGTGATCTCTCTGATGTGATGTCAGGCATGTCAGGGTCCTCCTCATGTATGTCAGTGATCTCTCTGATGTGATATCAGGCATGTCAGGGTCCTCCTCATGTATGTCAGTGATGTCTCTGATGTGATGTCAGGCATGTCAGGGTCCTCCTCATGTATGTCAGTGATCTCTCTGATGTGATGTCAGGCATGTCAGGGTCCTCCTCATGTATGTCAGTGATCTCTCTGATGTGATGTCAGGCATGTCAGGATCCTCCTCATGTATGTCAGTGATCTCTCTGATGTGATGTCAGGCATGTCAGGGTCCTCCTCATGTATGTCAGTGATGTCTCTGATGTGATGTCAGGCATGTCAGGGTCCTCCTCATGTATGTCAGTGATCTCTCTGATGTAATGTCAGGCATGTCAGGGTCCTCCTCCTGTATGTCAGTGATCTCTCTGATGTGATATCAGGCATGTCAGGGTCCTCCTCATGTATGTCAGTGATGTCTCTGATGTGATGTCAGGCATGTCAGGGTCCTCCTCATGTATGTCAGTGATCTCTCTGATGTGATGTCAGGCATGTCAGGGTCCTCCTCATGTATGTCAGTGATCTCTCTGATGTGATGTCAGGCATGTCAGGATCCTCCTCATGTATGTCAGTGATCTCTCTGATGTGATGTCAGGCATGTCAGGGTCCTCCTCATGTATGTCAGTGATGTCTCTGATGTGATGTCAGGCATGTCAGGGTCCTCCTCATGTATGTCAGTGATCTCTCTGATGTAATGTCAGACATGTCAGGGTCCTCCTGTATGTCAGTGATCTCTCTGATGTAATGTCAGACATGTCAGGGTCCTCCTCATGTATGTCAGTGATGTCTCTGATGTGATGTCAGGCATGTCAGGGTCCTCCTCCTGTATGTCAGTGATCTCTCTGATGTAATGTCAGACATGTCAGGGTCCTCCTCATGTATGTCAGTGATCTCTCTGATGTAATGTCAGGCATGTCAGGGTCCTCCTCATGTATGTCAGTGATCTCTCTGATGTGATGTCAGACATGTCAGGGTCCTCCTCATGTATGTCAGTGATCTCTCTGATGTAATGTCAGGCATGTCAGGGTCCCCCTCATGTATGTCAGTGATCTCTCTGATGTGATGTCAGGCATGTCAGGGTCCTCCTCCTGTATGTCAGTGATCTCTCTGATGTAATGTCAGACATGTCAGGGTCCTCCTCATGTATGTCAGTGATCTCTCTGATGTGATGTCAGGCATGTCAGGGTCCTCCTCATGTATGTCAGTGATCTCTCTGATGTGATGTCAGGCATGTCAGGGTCCTCCTCATGTATGTCAGTGATCTCTCTGATGTAATGTCAGGCATGTCAGGGTCCTCCTCCTGTATGTCAGTGATCTCTCTGATGTGATGTCAGGCATGTCAGGGTCCTCCTCCTGTATGTCAGTGATCTCTCTGATGTGATATCAGGCATGTCAGGGTCCCCCTCCTGTATGTCAGTGATCTCTCTGATGTAATGTCAGACATGTCAGGGTCCCCCTCCTGTATGTCAGTGATCTCTCTGATGTGATGTCAGGCATGTCAGGGTCCTCCTCCTGTATGTCAGTGATCTCTCTGATGTAATGTCAGACATGTCAGGGTCCCCCTCCTGTATGTCAGTGATCTCTCTGATGTAATGTCAGACATGTCAGGGTCCTCCTCCTGTATGTCAGTGATGTCTCTGATGTGATGTCAGGCATGTCAGGGTCCCCCTCCTGTATGTCAGTGATCTCTCTGATGTGATATCAGGCATGTCAGGGTCCTCCTCATGTATGTCAGTGATCTCTCTGATGTGATGTCAGACATGTCAGGGTCCCCCTCATGTATGTCAGTGATGTCTCTGATGTGATATCAGGCATGTCAGGGTCCTCCTCATGTATGTCAGTGATGTCTCTGATGTGATGTCAGGCATGTCAGGGTCCCCCTCCTGTATGTCAGTGATCTCTCTGATGTGATATCAGGCATGTCAGGGTCCTCCTCATGTATGTCAGTGATGTCTCTGATGTAATGTCAGACATGTCAGGGTCCTCCTCATGTATGTCAGTGATGTCTCTGATGTGATATCAGGCATGTCAGGGTCCTCCTCATGTATGTCAGTGATGTCTCTGATGTGATATCAGGCATGTCAGGGTCCTCCTCCTGTATGTCAGTGATCTCTCTGATGTGATATCAGGCATGTCAGGGTCCTCCTCATGTATGTCAGTGATCTCTCTGATGTAATGTCAGACATGTCAGGGTCCCCCTCCTGTATGTCAGTGATCTCTCTGATGTAATGTCAGACATGTCAGGGTCCTCCTCCTGTATGTCAGTGATGTCTCTGATGTAATGTCAGGCATGTCAGGGTCCTCCTCCTGTATGTCAGTGATCTCTCTGATGTAATGTCAGACATGTCAGGGTCCCCCTCCTGTATGTCAGTGATCTCTCTGATGTAATGTCAGGCATGTCAGGGTCCTCCTCCTGTATGTCAGTGATGTCTCTGATGTGATATCAGGCATGTCAGGGTCCTCCTCATGTATGTCAGTGATCTCTCTGATGTGATGTCAGGCATGTCAGGGTCCTCCTCATGTATGTCAGTGATCTCTCTGATGTAATGTCAGGCATGTCAGGGTCCTCCTCATGTATGTCAGTGATCTCTCTGATGTAATGTCAGACATGTCAGGGTCCCCCTCCTGTATGTCAGTGATCTCTCTGATGTGATATCAGGCATGTCAGGGTCCTCCTCATGTATGTCAGTGATGTCTCTGATGTAATGTCAGGCATGTCAGGGTCCTCCTCATGTATGTCAGTGATCTCTCTGATGTAATGTCAGGCATGTCAGGGCCCTCCTGTATGTCAGTGATCTCTCTGATGTGATGTCAGGCATGTCAGGGTCCCCCTCATGTATGTCAGTGATCTCTCTGATGTGATATCAGGCATGTCAGGGTCCTCCTCATGTATGTCAGTGATCTCTCTGATGTGATGTCAGGCATGTCAGGGTCCTCCTCATGTATGTCAGTGATCTCTCTGATGTGATGTCAGGCATGTCAGGGTCCTCCTCATGTATGTCAGTGATCTCTCTGATGTAATGTCAGACATGTCAGGGTCCTCCTCATGTATGTCAGTGATCTCTCTGATGTAATGTCAGGCATATCAGGGTCCCCCTCCTGTATGTCAGTGATCTCTCTGATGTAATGTCAGACATGTCAGGGTCCTCCTCATGTATGTCAGTGATCTCTCTGATGTAATGTCAGGCATGTCAGGGTCCTCCTCCTGTATGTCAGTGATCTCTCTGATGTGATGTCAGGCATGTCAGGGTCCCCCTCCTGTATGTCAGTGATCTCTCTGATGTAATGTCAGGCATGTCAGGGTCCTCCTCATGTATGTCAGTGATCTCTCTGATGTGATGTCAGACATGTCAGGGTCCTCCTCCTGTATGTCAGTGATCTCTCTGATGTAATGTCAGGCATGTCAGGGTCCTCCTCCTGTATGTCAGTGATCTCTCTGATGTGATGTCAGGCATGTCAGGGTCCTCCTCATGTATGTCAGTGATCTCTCTGATGTGATATCAGGCATGTCAGGGTCCTCCTCCTGTATGTCAGTGATGTCTCTGATGTAATGTCAGACATGTCAGGGTCCTCCTCATGTATGTCAGTGATGTCTCTGATGTGATGTCAGGCATGTCAGGGTCCTCCTCCTGTATGTCAGTGATCTCTCTGATGTGATGTCAGACATGTCAGGGTCCTCCTCCTGTATGTCAGTGATCTCTCTGATGTAATGTCAGACATGTCAGGGTCCTCCTCCTGTATGTCAGTGATGTCTCTGATGTGATATCAGGCATGTCAGGGTCCTCCTCCTGTATGTCAGTGATCTCTCTGATGTGATGTCAGGCATGTCAGGGTCCTCCTCATGTATGTCAGTGATCTCTCTGATGTGATATCAGACATGTCAGGGTCCTCCTCATGTATGTCAGTGATCTCTCTGATGTGATGTCAGGCATGTCAGGGTCCTCCTCATGTATGTCAGTGATCTCTCTGATGTAATGTCAGACATGTCAGGGTCCTCCTCATGTATGTCAGTGATGTCTCTGATGTGATGTCAGGCATGTCAGGGTCCTCCTCATGTATGTCAGTGATGTCTCTGATGTGATATCAGACATGTCAGGGTCCTCCTCATGTATGTCAGTGATCTCTCTGATGTAATGTCAGGCATGTCAGGGTCCTCCTCATGTATGTCAGTGATCTCTCTGATGTAATGTCAGACATGTCAGGGTCCTCCTCCTGTATGTCAGTGATCTCTCTGATGTAATGTCAGACATGTCAGGGTCCTCCTCCTGTATGTCAGTGATCTCTCTGATGTGATGTCAGGCATGTCAGGGTCCTCCTCCTGTATGTCAGTGATCTCTCTGATGTAATGTCAGACATGTCAGGGTCCTCCTCATGTATGTCAGTGATCTCTCTGATGTAATGTCAGACATGTCAGGGTCCTCCTCCTGTATGTCAGTGATGTCTCTGATGTGATATCAGGCATGTCAGGGTCCTCCTCATGTATGTCAGTGATGTCTCTGATGTAATGTCAGACATGTCAGGGTCCTCCTCCTGTATGTCAGTGATCTCTCTGATGTAATGTCAGGCATGTCAGGGTCCTCCTCATGTATGTCAGTGATGTCTCTGATGTAATGTCAGACATGTCAGGGTCCTCCTCATGTATGTCAGTGATCTCTCTGATGTAATGTCAGACATGTCAGGGTCCTCATGTATGTCAGTGATCTCTCTGATGTAATGTCAGACATGTCAGGGTCCTCCTCCTGTATGTCAGTGATCTCTCTGATGTAATGTCAGACATGTCAGGGTCCTCCTCATGTATGTCAGTGATCTCTCTGATGTAATGTCAGACATGTCAGGGTCCTCCTCCTGTATGTCAGTGATCTCTCTGATGTAATGTCAGGCATGTCAGGGTCCCCCTCCTGTATGTCAGTGATCTCTCTGATGTGATGTCAGGCATGTCAGGGTCCTCCTCATGTATGTCAGTGATCTCTCTGATGTGATATCAGGCATATCAGGGTCCCCCTCCTGTATGTCAGTGATCTCTCTGATGTAATGTCAGGCATGTCAGGGTCCCCCTCCTGTATGTCAGTGATCTCTCTGATGTGATATCAGGCATGTCAGGGTCCTCCTCCTGTATGTCAGTGATCTCTCTGATGTGATATCAGGCATGTCAGGGTCCTCCTCCTGTATGTCAGTGATCTCTCTGATGTAATGTCAGGCATGTCAGGGTCCTCCTCATGTATGTCAGTGATCTCTCTGATGTAATGTCAGACATGTCAGGGTCCCCCTCCTGTATGTCAGTGATCTCTCTGATGTGATGTCAGGCATGTCAGGGTCCTCCTCCTGTATGTCAGTGATGTCTCTGATGTAATGTCAGGCATGTCAGGGTCCTCCTCCTGTATGTCAGTGATCTCTCTGATGTAATGTCAGACATGTCAGGGTCCTCCTCCTGTATGTCAGTGATCTCTCTGATGTGATGTCAGGCATGTCAGGGTCCCCCTCCTGTATGTCAGTGATCTCTCTGATGTAATGTCAGACATGTCAGGGTCCTCCTCATGTATGTCAGTGATCTCTCTGATGTAATGTCAGACATGTCAGGGTCCTCCTCCTGTATGTCAGTGATCTCTCTGATGTGATGTCAGACATGTCAGGGTCCTCCTCCTGTATGTCAGTGATCTCTCTGATGTGATGTCAGACATGTCAGGGTCCTCCTCCTGTATGTCAGTGATCTCTCTGATGTGATGTCAGACATGTCAGGGTCCTCCTCCTGTATGTCAGTGATCTCTCTGATGTAATGTCAGACATGTCAGGGTCCTCCTCCTGTATGTCAGTGATCTCTCTGATGTAATGTCAGACATGTCAGGGTCCCCCTCCTGTATGTCAGTGATGTCTCTGATGTAATGTCAGGCATGTCAGGGTCCTCCTCCTGTATGTCAGTGATGTCTCTGATGTGATATCAGGCATGTCAGGGTCCTCCTCCTGTATGTCAGTGATCTCTCTGATGTGATGTCAGGCATGTCAGGGTCCTCCTCATGTATGTCAGTGATCTCTCTGATGTAATGTCAGACATGTCAGGGTCCTCCTCCTGTATGTCAGTGATCTCTCTGATGTGATGTCAGACATGTCAGGGTCCTCCTCCTGTATGTCAGTGATCTCTCTGATGTAATGTCAGACATGTCAGGGTCCTCCTGTATGTCAGTGATCTCTCTGATGTAATGTCAGGCATGTCAGGGTCCTCCTCATGTATGTCAGTGATCTCTCTGATGTGATGTCAGGCATGTCAGGGTCCCCCTCCTGTATGTCAGTGATCTCTCTGATGTGATATCAGACATGTCAGGGTCCTCCTCCTGTATGTCAGTGATCTCTCTGATGTAATGTCAGACATGTCAGGGTCCTCCTCCTGTATGTCAGTGATCTCTCTGATGTGATATCAGACATGTCAGGGTCCTCCTCATGTATGTCAGTGATCTCTCTGATGTGATGTCAGACATGTCAGGGTCCTCCTCCTGTATGTCAGTGATCTCTCTGATGTAATGTCAGACATGTCAGGGTCCTCCTCATGTATGTCAGTGATCTCTCTGATGTAATGTCAGACATGTCAGGGTCCCCCTCCTGTATGTCAGTGATCTCTCTGATGTAATGTCAGACATGTCAGGGTCCTCCTCCTGTATGTCAGTGATGTCTCTGATGTAATGTCAGGCATGTCAGGGTCCTCCTCCTGTATGTCAGTGATCTCTCTGATGTAATGTCAGACATGTCAGGGTCCCCCTCCTGTATGTCAGTGATCTCTCTGATGTAATGTCAGGCATGTCAGGGTCCTCCTCCTGTATGTGAGTGATGTCTCTGATGTGATATCAGGCATGTCAGGGTCCTCCTCATGTATGTCAGTGATCTCTCTGATGTGATGTCAGGCATGTCAGGGTCCTCCTCATGTATGTCAGTGATCTCTCTGATGTAATGTCAGGCATGTCAGGGTCCTCCTCCTGTATGTCAGTGATCTCTCTGATGTAATGTCAGACATGTCAGGGTCCCCCTCCTGTATGTCAGTGATCTCTCTGATGTAATGTCAGACATGTCAGGGTCCCCCTCCTGTATGTCAGTGATCTCTCTGATGTGATGTCAGACATGTCAGGGTCCTCCTCATGTATGTCAGTGATCTCTCTGATGTAATGTCAGGCATGTCAGGGTCCTCCTCATGTATGTCAGTGATCTCTCTGATGTGATGTCAGGCATGTCAGGGTCCTCCTCATGTATGTCAGTGATCTCTCTGATGTAATGTCAGACATGTCAGGGTCCCCCTCCTGTATGTCAGTGATCTCTCTGATGTGATGTCAGGCATGTCAGGGTCCCCCTCCTGTATGTCAGTGATCTCTCTGATGTGATGTCAGGCATGTCAGGGTCCCCCTCCTGTATGTCAGTGATCTCTCTGATGTAATGTCAGACATGTCAGGGTCCCCCTCCTGTATGTCAGTGATCTCTCTGATGTGATGTCAGGCATGTCAGGGTCCCCCTCCTGTATGTCAGTGATCTCTCTGATGTGATGTCAGGCATGTCAGGGTCCTCCTCCTGTATGTCAGTGATCTCTCTGATGTAATGTCAGACATGTCAGGGTCCTCCTCATGTATGTCAGTGATCTCTCTGATGTGATGTCAGGCATGTCAGGATCCTCCTCCTGTATGTCAGTGATCTCTCTGATGTGATATCAGACATGTCAGGGCCCTCCTCATGTATGTCAGTGATCTCTCTGATGTAATGTCAGACATGTCAGGGTCCTCCTGTATGTCAGTGATGTCTCTGATGTAATGTCAGGCATGTCAGGGTCCTCCTCCTGTATGTCAGTGATCTCTCTGATGTAATGTCAGACATGTCAGGGTCCCCCTCCTGTATGTCAGTGATCTCTCTGATGTAATGTCAGGCATGTCAGGGTCCTCCTCCTGTATGTCAGTGATCTCTCTGATGTAATGTCAGACATGTCAGGGTCCTCCTCCTGTATGTCAGTGATCTCTCTGATGTAATGTCAGACATGTCAGGGTCCTCCTCCTGTATGTCAGTGATCTCTCTGATGTGATATCAGGCATGTCAGGGTCCTCCTCCTGTATGTCAGTGATCTCTCTGATGTGATATCAGGCATGTCAGGGTCCCCCTCCTGTATGTCAGTGATCTCTCTGATGTGATATCAGGCATGTCAGGGTCCTCCTCCTGTATGTCAGTGATCTCTCTGATGTGATATCAGGCATGTCAGGGTCCCCCTCCTGTATGTCAGTGATCTCTCTGATGTAATGTCAGGCATGTCAGGGTCCTCCTCCTGTATGTCAGTGATCTCTCTGATGTAATGTCAGGCATGTCAGGGTCCTCCTCATGTATGTCAGTGATCTCTCTGATGTGATGTCAGGCATGTCAGGGTCCTCCTCCTGTATGTCAGTGATCTCTCTGATGTGATGTCAGGCATGTCAGGGTCCTCCTCATGTATGTCAGTGATCTCTCTGATGTAATGTCAGACATGTCAGGGTCCTCCTCATGTATGTCAGTGATCTCTCTGATGTGATGTCAGGCATGTCAGGGTCCTCCTCATGTATGTCAGTGATCTCTCTGATGTGATATCAGGCATGTCAGGGTCCTCCTCATGTATGTCAGTGATCTCTCTGATGTAATGTCAGACATGTCAGGGTCCTCCTCATGTATGTCAGTGATCTCTCTGATGTGATGTCAGGCATGTCAGGGTCCTCCTCATGTATGTCAGTGATCTCTCTGATGTGATGTCAGGCATGTCAGGGTCCTCCTCATGTATGTCAGTGATCTCTCTGATGTGATATCAGGCATGTCAGGGTCCTCCTCATGTATGTCAGTGATCTCTCTGATGTAATGTCAGACATGTCAGGGTCCTCCTCCTGTATGTCAGTGATCTCTCTGATGTAATGTCAGACATGTCAGGGTCCTCCTCCTGTATGTCAGTGATCTCTCTGATGTAATGTCAGACATGTCAGGGTCCTCCTCCTGTATGTCAGTGATCTCTCTGATGTAATGTCAGGCATGTCAGGGTCCTCCTCCTGTATGTCAGTGATCTCTCTGATGTGATATCAGGCATGTCAGGGTCCTCCTCATGTATGTCAGTGATCTCTCTGATGTGATGTCAGACATGTCAGGGTCCCCCTCCTGTATGTCAGTGATCTCTCTGATGTGATGTCAGGCATGTCAGGGTCCCCCTCCTGTATGTCAGTGATCTCTCTGATGTGATGTCAGGCATGTCAGGGTCCTCCTCCTGTATGTCAGTGATCTCTCTGATGTAATGTCAGACATGTCAGGGTCCTCCTCATGTATGTCAGTGATCTCTCTGATGTGATGTCAGGCATGTCAGGATCCTCCTCCTGTATGTCAGTGATCTCTCTGATGTGATATCAGACATGTCAGGGCCCTCCTCATGTATGTCAGTGATCTCTCTGATGTAATGTCAGACATGTCAGGGTCCTCCTGTATGTCAGTGATGTCTCTGATGTAATGTCAGGCATGTCAGGGTCCTCCTCCTGTATGTCAGTGATCTCTCTGATGTAATGTCAGACATGTCAGGGTCCCCCTCCTGTATGTCAGTGATGTCTCTGATGTAATGTCAGGCATGTCAGGGTCCTCCTCCTGTATGTCAGTGATCTCTCTGATGTAATGTCAGACATGTCAGGGTCCCCCTCCTGTATGTCAGTGATGTCTCTGATGTGATGTCAGGCATGTCAGGGTCCCCCTCATGTATGTCAGTGATCTCTCTGATGTGATGTCAGGCATGTCAGGATCCTCCTCCTGTATGTCAGTGATCTCTCTGATGTAATGTCAGACATGTCAGGGTCCTCCTCCTGTATGTCAGTGATCTCTCTGATGTGATATCAGGCATGTCAGGGTCCTCCTCCTGTATGTCAGTGATCTCTCTGATGTGATATCAGGCATGTCAGGGTCCCCCTCCTGTATGTCAGTGATCTCTCTGATGTGATATCAGGCATGTCAGGGTCCTCCTCCTGTATGTCAGTGATCTCTCTGATGTGATATCAGGCATGTCAGGGTCCCCCTCCTGTATGTCAGTGATCTCTCTGATGTAATGTCAGGCATGTCAGGGTCCTCCTCCTGTATGTCAGTGATCTCTCTGATGTAATGTCAGGCATGTCAGGGTCCTCCTCATGTATGTCAGTGATCTCTCTGATGTGATGTCAGGCATGTCAGGGTCCTCCTCCTGTATGTCAGTGATCTCTCTGATGTGATGTCAGGCATGTCAGGGTCCTCCTCATGTATGTCAGTGATCTCTCTGATGTAATGTCAGACATGTCAGGGTCCTCCTCATGTATGTCAGTGATCTCTCTGATGTGATGTCAGGCATGTCAGGGTCCTCCTCATGTATGTCAGTGATCTCTCTGATGTGATATCAGGCATGTCAGGGTCCTCCTCATGTATGTCAGTGATCTCTCTGATGTAATGTCAGACATGTCAGGGTCCTCCTCCTGTATGTCAGTGATCTCTCTGATGTAATGTCAGACATGTCAGGGTCCTCCTCCTGTATGTCAGTGATCTCTCTGATGTAATGTCAGACATGTCAGGGTCCTCCTCCTGTATGTCAGTGATCTCTCTGATGTAATGTCAGGCATGTCAGGGTCCTCCTCCTGTATGTCAGTGATCTCTCTGATGTGATATCAGGCATGTCAGGGTCCTCCTCATGTATGTCAGTGATCTCTCTGATGTGATGTCAGGCATGTCAGGGTCCTCCTCCTGTATGTCAGTGATCTCTCTGATGTGATGTCAGACATGTCAGGGTCCTCCTCCTGTATGTCAGTGATGTCTCTGATGTAATGTCAGACATGTCAGGGTCCTCCTCATGTATGTCAGTGATCTCTCTGATGTGATGTCAGGCATGTCAGGGTCCTCCTCCTGTATGTCAGTGATCTCTCTGATGTGATGTCAGACATGTCAGGGTCCCCCTCCTGTATGTCAGTGATCTCTCTGATGTGATGTCAGGCATGTCAGGGTCCTCCTCATGTATGTCAGTGATCTCTCTGATGTGATGTCAGACATGTCAGGGTCCCCCTCCTGTATGTCAGTGATCTCTCTGATGTGATGTCAGGCATGTCAGGGTCCTCCTCATGTATGTCAGTGATCTCTCTGATGTGATATCAGGCATGTCAGGGTCCTCCTCCTGTATGTCAGTGATGTCTCTGATGTAATGTCAGACATGTCAGGGTCCTCCTCATGTATGTCAGTGATGTCTCTGATGTGATGTCAGGCATGTCAGGGTCCTCCTCATGTATGTCAGTGATCTCTCTGATGTGATGTCAGGCATGTCAGGGTCCTCCTCATGTATGTCAGTGATCTCTCTGATGTAATGTCAGACATGTCAGGGTCCCCCTCCTGTATGTCAGTGATCTCTCTGATGTGATATCAGGCATGTCAGGGTCCTCCTCATGTATGTCAGTGATCTCTCTGATGTAATGTCAGACATGTCAGGGTCCTCCTCCTGTATGTCAGTGATCTCTCTGATGTAATGTCAGACATGTCAGGGTCCTCCTCCTGTATGTCAGTGATCTCTCTGATGTGATGTCAGGCATGTCAGGGTCCTCCTCCTGTATGTCAGTGATCTCTCTGATGTGATATCAGGCATGTCAGGGTCCTCCTCCTGTATGTCAGTGATCTCTCTGATGTAATGTCAGGCATGTCAGGGTCCTCCTCATGTATGTCAGTGATCTCTCTGATGTGATGTCAGACATGTCAGGGTCCTCCTCATGTATGTCAGTGATCTCTCTGATGTGATATCAGGCATGTCAGGGTCCTCCTCCTGTATGTCAGTGATCTCTCTGATGTGATATCAGGCATGTCAGGGTCCTCCTCCTGTATGTCAGTGATCTCTCTGATGTGATGTCAGGCATGTCAGGGTCCTCCTCCTGTATGTCAGTGATCTCTCTGATGTAATGTCAGACATGTCAGGGTCCTCCTCCTGTATGTCAGTGATGTCTCTGATGTGATGTCAGACATGTCAGGGTCCTCCTCATGTATGTCAGTGATCTCTCTGATGTAATGTCAGACATGTCAGGGTCCTCCTCCTGTATGTCAGTGATCTCTCTGATGTAATGTCAGACATGTCAGGGTCCTCCTCATGTATGTCAGTGATCTCTCTGATGTGATGTCAGGCATGTCAGGGTCCCCCTCATGTATGTCAGTGATCTCTCTGATGTGATGTCAGGCATGTCAGGGTCCTCCTCCTGTATGTCAGTGATCTCTCTGATGTAATGTCAGACATGTCAGGGTCCTCCTCCTGTATGTCAGTGATCTCTCTGATGTAATGTCAGACATGTCAGGGTCCTCCTCCTGTATGTCAGTGATCTCTCTGATGTAATGTCAGGCATGTCAGGGTCCTCCTCCTGTATGTCAGTGATCTCTCTGATGTAATGTCAGACATGTCAGGGCCCTCCTCCTGTATGTCAGTGATCTCTCTGATGTGATGTCAGACATGTCAGGGTCCTCCTCATGTATGTCAGTGATGTCTCTGATGTAATGTCAGACATGTCAGGGTCCTCCTCATGTATGTCAGTGATCTCTCTGATGTGATGTCAGGCATGTCAGGGTCCTCCTCATGTATGTCAGTGATCTCTCTGATGTAATGTCAGACATGTCAGGGTCCCCCTCCTGTATGTCAGTGATCTCTCTGATGTGATATCAGGCATGTCAGGGTCCTCCTCCTGTATGTCAGTGATCTCTCTGATGTGATATCAGGCATGTCAGGGTCCCCCTCCTGTATGTCAGTGATCTCTCTGATGTGATGTCAGGCATGTCAGGGTCCTCCTCATGTATGTCAGTGATCTCTCTGATGTGATATCAGGCATGTCAGGGTCCTCCTCATGTATGTCAGTGATCTCTCTGATGTAATGTCAGACATGTCAGGGTCCTCCTCCTGTATGTCAGTGATCTCTCTGATGTGATGTCAGGCATGTCAGGGTCCTCCTCATGTATGTCAGTGATCTCTCTGATGTGATATCAGGCATGTCAGGGTCCTCCTCATGTATGTCAGTGATCTCTCTGATGTGATGTCAGGCATGTCAGGGTCCTCCTCATGTATGTCAGTGATCTCTCTGATGTGATATCAGGCATGTCAGGGTCCTCCTCATGTATGTCAGTGATCTCTCTGATGTGATGTCAGGCATGTCAGGGTCCTCCTCATGTATGTCAGTGATCTCTCTGATGTGATGTCAGGCATGTCAGGGTCCTCCTCATGTATGTCAGTGATCTCTCTGATGTAATGTCAGACATGTCAGGGTCCTCCTCATGTATGTCAGTGATCTCTCTGATGTGATATCAGGCATGTCAGGGTCCTCCTCATGTATGTCAGTGATCTCTCTGATGTAATGTCAGACATGTCAGGGTCCCCCTCCTGTATGTCAGTGATCTCTCTGATGTGATATCAGGCATGTCAGGGTCCCCCTCCTGTATGTCAGTGATCTCTCTGATGTGATGTCAGGCATGTCAGGGTCCTCCTCATGTATGTCAGTGATCTCTCTGATGTGATATCAGGCATGTCAGGGTCCTCCTCCTGTATGTCAGTGATCTCTCTGATGTAATGTCAGACATGTCAGGGTCCTCCTCATGTATGTCAGTGATCTCTCTGATGTGATATCAGGCATGTCAGGGTCCTCCTGTATGTCAGTGATCTCTCTGATGTGATATCAGGCATGTCAGGGTCCCCCTCCTGTATGTCAGTGATCTCTCTGATGTGATGTCAGGCATGTCAGGGTCCTCCTCATGTATGTCAGTGATCTCTCTGATGTGATGTCAGGCATGTCAGGGTCCTCCTCATGTATGTCAGTGATGTCTCTGATGTGATGTCAGGCATGTCAGGGTCCTCCTCATGTATGTCAGTGATCTCTCTGATGTGATGTCAGGCATGTCAGGGTCCTCCTCATGTATGTCAGTGATCTCTCTGATGTGATATCAGGCATGTCAGGGTCCTCCTCATGTATGTCAGTGATCTCTCTGATGTAATGTCAGACATGTCAGGGTCCCCCTCCTGTATGTCAGTGATCTCTCTGATGTGATATCAGGCATGTCAGGGTCCCCCTCCTGTATGTCAGTGATCTCTCTGATGTGATGTCAGGCATGTCAGGGTCCTCCTCATGTATGTCAGTGATCTCTCTGATGTGATATCAGGCATGTCAGGGTCCTCCTCATGTATGTCAGTGATCTCTCTGATGTAATGTCAGACATGTCAGGGTCCTCCTCCTGTATGTCAGTGATCTCTCTGATGTAATGTCAGACATGTCAGGGTCCTCCTCATGTATGTCAGTGATCTCTCTGATGTGATATCAGGCATGTCAGGGTCCTCCTGTATGTCAGTGATCTCTCTGATGTGATATCAGGCATGTCAGGGTCCCCCTCCTGTATGTCAGTGATCTCTCTGATGTAATGTCAGACATGTCAGGGTCCTCCTCATGTATGTCAGTGATGTCTCTGATGTGATATCAGGCATGTCAGGGTCCTCCTCATGTATGTCAGTGATCTCTCTGATGTGATGTCAGACATGTCAGGGTCCTCCTCCTGTATGTCAGTGATGTCTCTGATGTGATGTCAGGCATGTCAGGGTCCTCCTCATGTATGTCAGTGATCTCTCTGATGTGATGTCAGGCATGTCAGGGTCCTCCTCATGTATGTCAGTGATCTCTCTGATGTGATGTCAGGCATGTCAGGGTCCTCCTCATGTATGTCAGTGATCTCTCTGATGTGATGTCAGGCATGTCAGGGTCCTCCTCATGTATGTCAGTGATGTCTCTGATGTGATGTCAGGCATGTCAGGGTCCTCCTCATGTATGTCAGTGATCTCTCTGATGTGATGTCAGGCATGTCAGGGTCCTCCTCATGTATGTCAGTGATCTCTCTGATGTAATGTCAGACATGTCAGGGTCCTCCTCATGTATGTCAGTGATCTCTCTGATGTAATGTCAGACATGTCAGGGTCCTCCTCATGTATGTCAGTGATCTCTCTGATGTGATATCAGGCATGTCAGGGTCCTCCTCATGTATGTCAGTGATCTCTCTGATGTAATGTCAGACATGTCAGGGTCCCCCTCCTGTATGTCAGTGATGTCTCTGATGTAATGTCAGGCATGTCAGGGTCCTCCTCCTGTATGTCAGTGATGTCTCTGATGTAATGTCAGGCATGTCAGGGTCCCCCTCCTGTATGTCAGTGATCTCTCTGATGTAATGTCAGGCATGTCAGGGTCCTCCTCCTGTATGTCAGTGATCTCTCTGATGTAATGTCAGACATGTCAGGGTCCTCCTCCTGTATGTCAGTGATCTCTCTGATGTGATATCAGGCATGTCAGGGTCCTCCTCCTGTATGTCAGTGATCTCTCTGATGTGATATCAGGCATGTCAGGGTCCCCCTCCTGTATGTCAGTGATCTCTCTGATGTAATGTCAGGCATGTCAGGGTCCTCCTGTATGTCAGTGATCTCTCTGATGTAATGTCAGACATGTCAGGGTCCTCCTCCTGTATGTCAGTGATCTCTCTGATGTAATGTCAGACATGTCAGGGTCCTCCTCCTGTATGTCAGTGATCTCTCTGATGTAATGTCAGACATGTCAGGGTCCTCCTCCTGTATGTCAGTGATCTCTCTGATGTAATGTCAGACATGTCAGGGTCCTCCTCCTGTATGTCAGTGATCTCTCTGATGTAATGTCAGACATGTCAGGGTCCTCCTCCTGTATGTCAGTGATCTCTCTGATGTAATGTCAGACATGTCAGGGTCCTCCTCCTGTATGTCAGTGATCTCTCTGATGTGATGTCAGGCATGTCAGGGTCCTCCTCATGTATGTCAGTGATCTCTCTGATGTGATGTCAGACATGTCAGGGTCCCCCTCCTGTATGTCAGTGATCTCTCTGATGTGATATCAGGCATGTCAGGGTCCTCCTCATGTATGTCAGTGATCTCTCTGATGTGATGTCAGGCATGTCAGGGTCCTCCTCATGTATGTCAGTGATCTCTCTGATGTGATGTCAGACATGTCAGGGTCCCCCTCCTGTATGTCAGTGATCTCTCTGATGTAATGTCAGGCATGTCAGGGCCCTCCTGTATGTCAGTGATCTCTCTGATGTGATATCAGGCATGTCAGGGTCCTCCTCCTGTATGTCAGTGATCTCTCTGATGTAATGTCAGACATGTCAGGGTCCTCCTCCTGTATGTCAGTGATCTCTCTGATGTGATGTCAGGCATGTCAGGGTCCTCCTCATGTATGTCAGTGATCTCTCTGATGTGATGTCAGGCATGTCAGGGTCCTCCTCATGTATGTCAGTGATCTCTCTGATGTGATGTCAGGCATGTCAGGGTCCTCCTCATGTATGTCAGTGATCTCTCTGATGTGATGTCAGGCATGTCAGGGTCCTCCTCATGTATGTCAGTGATCTCTCTGATGTGATATCAGGCATGTCAGGGTCCTCCTCCTGTATGTCAGTGATCTCTCTGATGTAATGTCAGACATGTCAGGGTCCTCCTCCTGTATGTCAGTGATCTCTCTGATGTAATGTCAGGCATGTCAGGGTCCTCCTCCTGTATGTCAGTGATCTCTCTGATGTAATGTCAGGCATGTCAGGGTCCTCCTCCTGTATGTCAGTGATGTCTCTGATGTGATGTCAGACATGTCAGGGCCCTCCTCCTGTATGTCAGTGATCTCTCTGATGTAATGTCAGACATGTCAGGGTCCTCCTCCTGTATGTCAGTGATCTCTCTGATGTAATGTCAGGCATGTCAGGGTCCTCCTCATGTATGTCAGTGATCTCTCTGATGTAATGTCAGGCATGTCAGGGCCCTCCTGTATGTCAGTGATCTCTCTGATGTAATGTCAGACATGTCAGGGTCCTCCTCCTGTATGTCAGTGATCTCTCTGATGTAATGTCAGGCATGTCAGGGTCCTCCTCCTGTATGTCAGTGATCTCTCTGATGTAATGTCAGGCATGTCAGGGTCCTCCTCCTGTATGTCAGTGATGTCTCTGATGTGATGTCAGACATGTCAGGGCCCTCCTCCTGTATGTCAGTGATCTCTCTGATGTGATATCAGGCATGTCAGGGTCCTCCTCATGTATGTCAGTGATCTCTCTGATGTAATGTCAGGCATGTCAGGGTCCTCCTCATGTATGTCAGTGATCTCTCTGATGTAATGTCAGACATGTCAGGGTCCTCCTCATGTATGTCAGTGATCTCTCTGATGTAATGTCAGGCATGTCAGGGTCCTCCTCATGTATGTCAGTGATCTCTCTGATGTGATATCAGGCATGTCAGGGTCCCCCTCCTGTATGTCAGTGATCTCTCTGATGTGATGTCAGGCATGTCAGGGTCCTCCTCATGTATGTCAGTGATGTCTCTGATGTAATGTCAGGCATGTCAGGGTCCCCCTCCTGTATGTCAGTGATCTCTCTGATGTGATGTCAGGCATGTCAGGGTCCCCCTCCTGTATGTCAGTGATCTCTCTGATGTGATGTCAGGCATGTCAGGGTCCCCCTCCTGTATGTCAGTGATCTCTCTGATGTAATGTCAGACATGTCAGGGTCCTCCTCCTGTATGTCAGTGATCTCTCTGATGTAATGTCAGACATGTCAGGGTCCTCCTCATGTATGTCAGTGATCTCTCTGATGTAATGTCAGGCATGTCAGGGTCCTCCTCATGTATGTCAGTGATCTCTCTGATGTGATATCAGGCATGTCAGGGTCCCCCTCCTGTATGTCAGTGATCTCTCTGATGTGATGTCAGGCATGTCAGGGTCCTCCTCATGTATGTCAGTGATGTCTCTGATGTAATGTCAGACATGTCAGGGTCCTCCTCATGTATGTCAGTGATCTCTCTGATGTAATGTCAGGCATGTCAGGGTCCTCCTCATGTATGTCAGTGATCTCTCTGATGTGATATCAGGCATGTCAGGGTCCCCCTCCTGTATGTCAGTGATCTCTCTGATGTGATGTCAGGCATGTCAGGGTCCTCCTCATGTATGTCAGTGATGTCTCTGATGTAATGTCAGGCATGTCAGGGTCCCCCTCCTGTATGTCAGTGATCTCTCTGATGTGATGTCAGGCATGTCAGGGTCCCCCTCCTGTATGTCAGTGATCTCTCTGATGTGATGTCAGGCATGTCAGGGTCCCCCTCCTGTATGTCAGTGATCTCTCTGATGTGATGTCAGGCATGTCAGGGTCCTCCTCATGTATGTCAGTGATCTCTCTGATGTAATGTCAGGCATGTCAGGGTCCTCCTCATGTATGTCAGTGATGTCTCTGATGTGATATCAGGCATGTCAGGGTCCTCCTCATGTATGTCAGTGATCTCTCTGATGTGATGTCAGACATGTCAGGGTCCTCCTCATGTATGTCAGTGATCTCTCTGATGTAATGTCAGGCATGTCAGGGTCCTCCTCCTGTATGTCAGTGATCTCTCTGATGTGATGTCAGGCATGTCAGGGTCCTCCTCATGTATGTCAGTGATCTCTCTGATGTGATGTCAGGCATGTCAGGGTCCTCCTCATGTATGTCAGTGATCTCTCTGATGTAATGTCAGACATGTCAGGGTCCTCCTCCTGTATGTCAGTGATCTCTCTGATGTGATGTCAGGCATGTCAGGGTCCTCCTCCTGTATGTCAGTGATCTCTCTGATGTGATGTCAGGCATGTCAGGGTCCTCCTCCTGTATGTCAGTGATCTCTCTGATGTAATGTCAGGCATGTCAGGGTCCTCCTCCTGTATGTCAGTGATCTCTCTGATGTGATGTCAGGCATGTCAGGGTCCTCCTCATGTATGTCAGTGATCTCTCTGATGTAATGTCAGGCATGTCAGGGTCCTCCTCCTGTATGTCAGTGATGTCTCTGATGTGATGTCAGGCATGTCAGGGTCCTCCTCATGTATGTCAGTGATGTCTCTGATGTGATATCAGGCATGTCAGGGTCCCCCTCATGTATGTCAGTGATCTCTCTGATGTAATGTCAGGCATGTCAGGGTCCTCCTCCTGTATGTCAGTGATCTCTCTGATGTAATGTCAGGCATGTCAGGGTCCTCCTCCTGTATGTCAGTGATGTCTCTGATGTAATGTCAGGCATGTCAGGGTCCTCCTCCTGTATGTCAGTGATCTCTCTGATGTGATGTCAGGCATGTCAGGGTCCTCCTCCTGTATGTCAGTGATCTCTCTGATGTGATGTCAGGCATGTCAGGGTCCTCCTCCTGTATGTCAGTGATCTCTCTGATGTGATGTCAGGCATGTCAGGGTCCTCCTCCTGTATGTCAGTGATCTCTCTGATGTAATGTCAGGCATGTCAGGGTCCTCCTCATGTATGTCAGTGATCTCTCTGATGTAATGTCAGACATGTCAGGGTCCTCCTCCTGTATGTCAGTGATGTCTCTGATGTAATGTCAGGCATGTCAGGGTCCTCCTCCTGTATGTCAGTGATCTCTCTGATGTGATGTCAGGCATGTCAGGGTCCTCCTCATGTATGTCAGTGATCTCTCTGATGTAATGTCAGACATGTCAGGGTCCTCCTCCTGTATGTCAGTGATCTCTCTGATGTGATGTCAGGCATGTCAGGGTCCTCCTCCTGTATGTCAGTGATCTCTCTGATGTGATGTCAGGCATGTCAGGGTCCTCCTCATGTATGTCAGTGATCTCTCTGATGTGATATCAGGCATGTCAGGGTCCTCCTCATGTATGTCAGTGATCTCTCTGATGTAATGTCAGGCATGTCAGGGTCCTCCTCATGTATGTCAGTGATCTCTCTGATGTAATGTCAGGCATGTCAGGGTCCTCCTCCTGTATGTCAGTGATCTCTCTGATGTGATATCAGGCATGTCAGGGTCCTCCTCCTGTATGTCAGTGATGTCTCTGATGTAATGTCAGGCATGTCAGGGTCCTCCTCATGTATGTCAGTGATCTCTCTGATGTGATATCAGGCATGTCAGGGTCCCCCTCCTGTATGTCAGTGATGTCTCTGATGTAATGTCAGGCATGTCAGGGTCCTCCTCATGTATGTCAGTGATCTCTCTGATGTGATGTCAGGCATGTCAGGGTCCTCCTCCTGTATGTCAGTGATCTCTCTGATGTGATATCAGGCATGTCAGGGTCCTCCTCATGTATGTCAGTGATCTCTCTGATGTGATATCAGACATGTCAGGGTCCTCCTCATGTATGTCAGTGATCTCTCTGATGTGATGTCAGGCATGTCAGGGTCCTCCTCATGTATGTCAGTGATCTCTCTGATGTGATGTCAGGCATGTCAGGATCCTCCTCATGTATGTCAGTGATCTCTCTGATGTGATGTCAGACATGTCAGGGTCCTCCTCATGTATGTCAGTGATCTCTCTGATGTGATGTCAGGCATGTCAGGGTCCTCCTCATGTATGTCAGTGATCTCTCTGATGTGATATCAGGCATGTCAGGGTCCTCCTCATGTATGTCAGTGATCTCTCTGATGTGATGTCAGGCATGTCAGGATCCTCCTCATGTATGTCAGTGATCTCTCTGATGTGATGTCAGACATGTCAGGGTCCTCCTCATGTATGTCAGTGATCTCTCTGATGTGATGTCAGGCATGTCAGGGTCCTCCTCATGTATGTCAGTGATCTCTCTGATGTAATGTCAGACATGTCAGGGTCCTCCTCCTGTATGTCAGTGATCTCTCTGATGTGATGTCAGGCATGTCAGGGTCCTCCTCCTGTATGTCAGTGATCTCTCTGATGTAATGTCAGGCATGTCAGGGTCTCCTCATGTATGTCAGTGATCTCTCTGATGTAATGTCAGACATGTCAGGGTCCTCCTCCTGTATGTCAGTGATCTCTCTGATGTGATGTCAGGCATGTCAGGGTCCTCCTCCTGTATGTCAGTGATCTCTCTGATGTAATGTCAGGCATGTCAGGGTCCTCCTCCTGTATGTCAGTGATCTCTCTGATGTGATGTCAGGCATGTCAGGGTCCTCCTCCTGTATGTCAGTGATCTCTCTGATGTAATGTCAGACATGTCAGGGTCCTCCTCATGTATGTCAGTGATCTCTCTGATGTGATGTCAGGCATGTCAGGGTCCCCCTCCTGTATGTCAGTGATCTCTCTGATGTGATGTCAGGCATGTCAGGGTCCCCCTCCTGTATGTCAGTGATCTCTCTGATGTAATGTCAGGCATGTCAGGGTCCTCCTGTATGTCAGTGATCTCTCTGATGTAATGTCAGACATGTCAGGGTCCTCCTCCTGTATGTCAGTGATCTCTCTGATGTAATGTCAGGCATGTCAGGGTCCTCCTGTATGTCAGTGATCTCTCTGATGTAATGTCAGACATGTCAGGGTCCTCCTCCTGTATGTCAGTGATCTCTCTGATGTGATGTCAGGCATGTCAGGGTCCTCCTCCTGTATGTCAGTGATCTCTCTGATGTGATGTCAGGCATGTCAGGGTCCTCCTCATGTATGTCAGTGATCTCTCTGATGTGATATCAGGCATGTCAGGGTCCTCCTCATGTATGTCAGTGATCTCTCTGATGTAATGTCAGACATGTCAGGGTCCTCCTCCTGTATGTCAGTGATCTCTCTGATGTAATGTCAGACATGTCAGGGTCCTCCTCATGTATGTCAGTGATCTCTCTGATGTAATGTCAGACATGTCAGGGTCCCCCTCCTGTATGTCAGTGATCTCTCTGATGTAATGTCAGACATGTCAGGGTCCCCCTCCTGTATGTCAGTGATCTCTCTGATGTGATGTCAGACATGTCAGGGTCCTCCTCCTGTATGTCAGTGATCTCTCTGATGTAATGTCAGACATGTCAGGGTCCCCCTCCTGTATGTCAGTGATCTCTCTGATGTGATGTCAGGCATGTCAGGGTCCTCCTCATGTATGTCAGTGATCTCTCTGATGTGATGTCAGGCATGTCAGGGTCCTCCTCATGTATGTCAGTGATCTCTCTGATGTGATGTCAGACATGTCAGGGTCCCCCTCCTGTATGTCAGTGATCTCTCTGATGTAATGTCAGACATGTCAGGGTCCTCCTCCTGTATGTCAGTGATCTCTCTGATGTGATGTCAGGCATGTCAGGGTCCTCCTCATGTATGTCAGTGATCTCTCTGATGTGATATCAGGCATGTCAGGGTCCCCCTCCTGTATGTCAGTGATCTCTCTGATGTGATGTCAGGCATGTCAGGGTCCTCCTCCTGTATGTCAGTGATGTCTCTGATGTGATATCAGGCATGTCAGGGTCCCCCTCATGTATGTCAGTGATCTCTCTGATGTGATGTCAGGCATGTCAGGGTCCTCCTCCTGTATGTCAGTGATGTCTCTGATGTGATATCAGGCATGTCAGGGTCCCCCTCATGTATGTCAGTGATCTCTCTGATGTAATGTCAGGCATGTCAGGGTCCTCCTCATGTATGTCAGTGATCTCTCTGATGTGATATCAGGCATGTCAGGGTCCTCCTCCTGTATGTCAGTGATCTCTCTGATGTGATATCAGGCATGTCAGGGTCCTCCTCCTGTATGTCAGTGATGTCTCTGATGTGATATCAGGCATGTCAGGGTCCTCCTCCTGTATGTCAGTGATCTCTCTGATGTGATGTCAGGCATGTCAGGGCCCTCCTCCTGTATGTCAGTGATGTCTCTGATGTAATGTCAGACATGTCAGGGTCCTCCTCCTGTATGTCAGTGATCTCTCTGATGTGATGTCAGGCATGTCAGGGTCCTCCTCCTGTATGTCAGTGATCTCTCTGATGTAATGTCAGACATGTCAGGGTCCTCCTCATGTATGTCAGTGATCTCTCTGATGTGATATCAGGCATGTCAGGGTCCTCCTCCTGTATGTCAGTGATGTCTCTGATGTGATATCAGGCATGTCAGGGTCCCCCTCATGTATGTCAGTGATCTCTCTGATGTGATATCAGGCATGTCAGGGTCCCCCTCATGTATGTCAGTGATGTCTCTGATGTAATGTCAGACATGTCAGGGTCCTCCTCCTGTATGTCAGTGATCTCTCTGATGTGATGTCAGGCATGTCAGGGTCCTCCTCATGTATGTCAGTGATCTCTCTGATGTAATGTCAGACATGTCAGGGTCCTCCTCATGTATGTCAGTGATCTCTCTGATGTAATGTCAGGCATGTCAGGGTCCCCCTCCTGTATGTCAGTGATCTCTCTGATGTGATGTCAGGCATGTCAGGGTCCCCCTCCTGTATTTCAGTGATCTCTCTGATGTAATGTCAGGCATGTCAGGGTCCTCCTCATGTATGTCAGTGATCTCTCTGATGTGATGTCAGGCATGTCAGGGTCCTCCTCATGTATGTCAGTGATCTCTCTGATGTAATGTCAGACATGTCAGGGTCCTCCTCATGTATGTCAGTGATCTCTCTGATGTGATGTCAGGCATGTCAGGGTCCTCCTCCTGTATGTCAGTGATCTCTCTGATGTAATGTCAGACATGTCAGGGTCCTCCTCCTGTATGTCAGTGATCTCTCTGATGTAATGTCAGACATGTCAGGGTCCTCCTCATGTATGTCAGTGATCTCTCTGATGTGATGTCAGACATGTCAGGGTCCTCCTCCTGTATGTCAGTGATGTCTCTGATGTAATGTCAGACATGTCAGGGTCCCCCTCCTGTATGTCAGTGATCTCTCTGATGTAATGTCAGACATGTCAGGGTCCTCCTCCTGTATGTCAGTGATCTCTCTGATGTAATGTCAGACATGTCAGGGTCCTCCTGTATGTCAGTGATCTCTCTGATGTAATGTCAGACATGTCAGGGTCCCCCTCCTGTATGTCAGTGATCTCTCTGATGTAATGTCAGACATGTCAGGGTCCCCCTCCTGTATGTCAGTGATCTCTCTGATGTAATGTCAGACATGTCAGGGTCCTCCTCCTGTATGTCAGTGATCTCTCTGATGTAATGTCAGACATGTCAGGGTCCTCCTCCTGTATGTCAGTGATCTCTCTGATGTAATGTCAGACATGTCAGGGTCCTCCTCCTGTATGTCAGTGATCTCTCTGATGTAATGTCAGACATGTCAGGGTCCCCCTCCTGTATGTCAGTGATCTCTCTGATGTAATGTCAGACATGTCAGGGTCCCCCTCCTGTATGTCAGTGATCTCTCTGATGTAATGTCAGACATGTCAGGGTCCTCCTCCTGTATGTCAGTGATGTCTCTGATGTAATGTCAGACATGTCAGGGTCCCCCTCCTGTATGTCAGTGATCTCTCTGATGTAATGTCAGACATGTCAGGGTCCTCCTCATGTATGTCAGTGATCTCTCTGATGTGATATCAGACATGTCAGGGTCCTCCTCATGTATGTCAGTGATCTCTCTGATGTGATATCAGGCATGTCAGGGTCCTCCTCCTGTATGTCAGTGATCTCTCTGATGTAATGTCAGACATGTCAGGGTCCTCCTCCTGTATGTCAGTGATCTCTCTGATGTAATGTCAGACATGTCAGGGTCCTCCTCCTGTATGTCAGTGATCTCTCTGATGTGATGTCAGGCATGTCAGGGTCCCCCTCCTGTATGTCAGTGATCTCTCTGATGTGATATCAGACATGTCAGGGTCCCCCTCCTGTATGTCAGTGATCTCTCTGATGTGATATCAGGCATATCAGGGTCCCCCTCCTGTATGTCAGTGATGTCTCTGATGTAATGTCAGGCATGTCAGGGTCCTCCTGTATGTCAGTGATCTCTCTGATGTGATATCAGGCATGTCAGGGTCCTCCTCATGTATGTCAGTGATCTCTCTGATGTGATATCAGGCATATCAGGGTCCCCCTCCTGTATGTCAGTGAGCTCTTCCTCCTGCAGCTTCTGCTTCTGCTTGGCAGGGCTGATTGTGGGAGAGTTGTAGGCTGAGTTAGAGGTGCTAGAAGCTGATTGTGGAGAAGGTGAGTGAGTTGGGCTGATTTCTAGCTGCTCCAGCGTTGTGGGGCTATTTGATGTGTTCCCACGTGTAGTGTGGGCTGGCGCCATTTTGGGGTCTCTCTGGGTTGTACTGCTAGCGCTAGGAGTTGGCGCAGGGGTGAGGGGTTTTCTCACCTGGCCGTTTCTGCTTCTGTCCCTTGTATCTTCCTCCTGCTGAGGAATTTTCATAGTTGCTCCCCTGTTCTTCTGGCTGCCGCGCTGTGGCAGTGGGAGCGGTGGTGAGGACTGCTGAGGAGGCGCGTCGGCGCCATTTTTTTTCCTGTGCGCCGCGGGTCCGGACTGCTTCGGAGTCCTGTCGGCGTCTCTCGCCGTTCTTTCCCTGCCGGCTGCCTGCATATTGTCTCTCCGGAGCCCCGGTGCTTAATTTTTTGCTAAATGGCAGGTGGTCGCTGCGGTAATGTGGCTATGGTGGAGCTTTGGGCACGGAGCTACACTCTCATGCGGCCATGCAGCTCGGCGGCTAAACCACGCCCCTCTCAAATTCATTCTGTGCAGGCAATAGAATACAGAAATCTATGGCAATCGCAAAATGTTTTGGATCCTAAATCTGAAGACGAGGGCAGCGCTGGGATACTATGTATCTATATTAGGTCATTATGTGTATTATGTGTATTTGTCACTCTCTTATGATTCTATAGTGTACACAGGCATCTAATCTATGCGGTTTACATCTCTATTATCAGCGCTCCACATGTGTGACATCTGTCTGCCCGGCTTACAAGGACAAAATCCTACACGAGTCTCAGCTCCTCCACATACACTCAGCGGCCACTTTATTAGGTCCACCATGCTAGTAACGGGTTGGACCCCCTTTTGCCTTCAGAACTGCCTCAATTCTTCGTGGCATAGATACAACAAGGTGCTGGAAGCTCCTCAGAGATTTTGCTCCATAGTGACATGATGGCATCACACAGTTGCCGCAGATTTGTCGGCTGCACATCCATGATGCCAATCTCCCGTTCCACCACATCCCAAAGATGCTCTATTGGATTGAGATCTGGTGACTGTGGAGGCCATTTGTGTCCAGTGACCTCATTGTCATGTTCAAGAAACCAGTCTGAGATGATTCCAGCTTTATGACATGGCGCATTATCCTGCTGAAAGTAGCCATCAGATGTTACAGGGTACATTGTGCTCATAAAGGGATGGACATGGGCAGCAACAACACCATGACACCAGCACCACCAGCCTGACCCGCTGATACAAGGCAGGATGGATCCATGACACCAGCACCACCAGCCTGACCCGCTGATACAAGGCAGGATGGATCCATGACACCAGCACCACCAGCCTGAGCCGCTGATACAAGGCAGGATGGATCCATGACACCACCACCACCAGCCTGACCCGCTGATACAAGGCAGGATGGATCCATGACACCACCACCAGCCTGAGCCGCTGATACAAGGCAGGATGGATCCATGACACCACCACCACCAGCCTGAGCCGCTGATACCAGGCAGGATGGATCCATGACACCACCACCACCAGCCTGAGCCGCTGATACAAGGCAGGATGGATCCATGACACCACCACCACCAGCCTTACCCGCTGATACAGGGCAGGATGGATCCATGACACCACCACCACCAGCCTGACCCGCTGATACAAGGCAGGATGGATCCATGACACCACCACCACCAGCCTGAGCCGCTGATACAAGGCAGGATGGATCCATGACACCAGCACCACCAGCCTGAGCCGCTGATACAAGGCAGGATGGATCCATGACACCAGCACCACCAGCCTGAGCTGCTGATACAAGGCAGGATGGATCCATGACACCAGCACCAGCAGCCTGAGCCGCTGATACAAGGCAGGATGGATCCATGACACCACCACCACCAGCCTGACCCGCTGATACAAGGCAGGATGGATCCATGACACCAGCACCACCAGCCTGAGCCGCTGATACAAGGCAGGATGGATCCATGACACCAGCACCACCAGCCTGACCCGCTGATACAAGGCAGGATGGATCCATGACACCACCACCACCAGCCTGAGCCGCTGATACAAGGCAGGATGGATCCATGACACCACCACCACCAGCCTGAGCCGCTGATACAAGGCAGGATGGATCCATGACACCACCACCACCAGCCTGACCCGCTGATACAAGGCAGGATGGATCCATGACACCACCAGCACCAGCCTGAGCCGCTGATACAAGGCAGGATGGATCCATGACACCACCACCACCAGCCTGAGCCGCTGATACAAGGCAGGATGGATCCATGACACCACCACCACCAGCCTGAGCCGCTGATACAAGGCAGGATGGATCCATGACACCACCACCACCAGCCTGACCCGCTGATACAAGGCAGGATGGATCCATGACACCACCACCACCAGCCTGAGCCGCTTATACAAGGCAGGATGGATCCATGACACCACCAGCACCAGCCTGAGCCGCTGATACAAGGCAGGATGGATCCATGACACCACCACCACCAGCCTGAGCCGCTGATACAAGGCAGGATGGATCCATGACACCACCACCACCAGCCTGAGCCGCTGATACAAGGCAGGATGGATCCATGACACCAGCACCACCAGCCTGACCCGCTGATACAAGGCAGGATGGATCCATGACACCAGCACCAGCCTGAGCCGCTGATACAAGGCAGGATGGATCCATGACACCACCACCACCAGCCTGACCCGCTGATACAAGGCAGGATGGATCCATGACACCACCACCACCAGCCTGAGCCGCTGATACAAGGCAGGATGGATCCATGACACCACCACCACCAGCCTGAGCCGCTGATACAAGGCAGGATGGATCCATGACACCACCACCAGCCTGAGCCGCTGATACAAGGCAGGATGGATCCATGACACCAGCACCACCAGCCTGAGCCGCTGATACAAGGCAGGATGGATCCATGACACCACCAGCACCAGCCTGAGCCGCTGATACAAGGCAGGATGGATCCATGACACCACCAGCACCAGCCTGAGCCGCTGATACAAGGCAGGATGGATCCATGACACCAGCACCACCAGCCTGAGCCGCTGATACAAGGCAGGATGGATCCATGACACCAGCACCACCAGCCTGAGCCGCTGATACAAGGCAGGATGGATCCATGACACCACCAGCACCAGCCTGAGCCGCTGATACAAGGCAGGATGGATCCATGACACCACCACCACCAGCCTGAGCCGCTGATACAAGGCAGGATGGATCCATGACACCCCCACCACCAGCCTGACCCGCTGATACAATGCAGGATGGATCCATGACACCACCACCACCAACCTGACCCGCTGATACAAGGCAGGATGGATCCATGACACCCCCACCACCAGCCTGAGCCGCTGATACAAGGCAGGATGGATCCATGACACCAGCACCACCAGCCTGAGCCGCTGATACAAGGCAGGATGGATCCATGACACCACCACCACCAGCCTGAGCCGCTGATACAAGGCAGGATGGATCCATGACACCACCACCACCAGCCTGAGCCGCTGATACAAGGCAGGATGGATCCATGACACCACCACCACCAGCCTGAGCCGCTGATACAAGGCAGGATGGATCCATGACACCACCACCACCACCAGCCTGAGCCGCTGATACAAGGCAGGATGTTTCCATGACACCACCACCACCAGCCTGAGCCGCTGATACAAGGCAGGATGGATCCATGACACCACCAGCCTGAGCCGCTGATACAAGGCAGGATGGATCCATGACACCACCACCACCACCACCAGCCTGAGCCGCTGATACAAGGCAGGATGGATCCATGACACCAGCACCACCAGCCTGAGCCGCTGATACAAGGCAGGATGGATCCATGACACCACCACCACCAGCCTGAGCCGCTGATACAAGGCAGGATGGATCCATGACACCACCACCACCAGCCTGAGCCGCTGATACAAGGCAGGATGGATCCATGACACCACCACCACCAGCCTGACCCGCTGATACAAGGCAGGATGGATCCATGACACCAGCACCACCAGCCTGAGCCGCTGATACAAGGCAGGTTGGATCCATGACACCACCACCACCAGCCTGAGCCGCTGATACAAGGCAGGATGGATCCATGACACCAGCACCACCAGCCTGAGCCGCTGATACAAGGCAGGATGGATCCATGACACCACCACCACCAGCCTGACCCGCTGATACAAGGCAGGATGGATCCATGACACCACCACCAGCCTGAGCCGCTGATACAAGGCAGGATGGATCCATGACACCACCACCACCAGCCTGAGCCGCTGATACAAGGCAGGATGGATCCATGACACCAGCACCACCAGCCTGAGCCGCTGATACAAGGCAGGTTGGATCCATGACACCACCACCACCAGCCTGAGCCGCTGATACAAGGCAGGATGGATCCATGACACCAGCACCACCAGCCTGAGCCGCTGATACAAGGCAGGATGGATCCATGACACCACCACCACCAGCCTGAGCCGCTGATACAAGGCAGGATGGATCCATGACACCACCACCACCAGCCTGAGCCGCTGATACAAGGCAGGATGGATCCATGACACCACCACCAGCCTGAGCCGCTGATACAAGGCAGGATGGATCCATGACACCACCACCAGCCTGAGCCGCTGATACAAGGCAGGATGGATCCATGACACCAGCACCACCAGCCTGACCCGCTGATACAAGGCAGGATGGATCCATGACACCACCACCACCAGCCTGACCCGCTGATACAAGGCAGGATGGATCCATGACACCACCACCACCAGCCTGACCCGCTGATACAAGGCAGGATGGATCCATGACACCAGCACCACCAGCCTGAGCCGCTGATACAAGGCAGGATGGATCCATGACACCACCACCACCAGCCTGACCCGCTGATACAAGGCAGGATGGATCCATGACACCACCACCACCAGCCTGAGCCGCTGATACAAGGCAGGATGGATCCATGACACCACCACCAGCCTGAGCCGCTGATACAAGGCAGGATGGATCCATGACACCACCACCACCAGCCTGAGCCGCTGATACAAGGCAGGATGGATCCATGACACCACCACCAGCCTGAGCCGCTGATACAAGGCAGGATGGATCCATGACACCAGCACCACCAGCCTGACCCGCTGATACAAGGCAGGATGGATCCATGGCACCAGCACCACCAGCCTGAGCCGCTGATACAAGGCAGGATGGATCCATGACACCACCACCACCAGCCTGACCCGCTGATACAAGGCAGGATGGATCCATGACACCAGCACCACCAGCCTGACCCGCTGATACAAGGCAGGATGGATCCATGACACCACCACCACCACCAGCCTGACCCGCTGATACAAGGCAGGATGGATCCATGACACCAGCACCACCAGCCTGACCCGCTGATACAAGGCAGGATGGATCCATGACACCAGCACCACCAGCCTGACCCGCTGATACAAGGCAGGATGGATCCATGACACCAGCACCACCAGCCTGACCCGCTGATACAAGGCAGGATGGATCCATGACACCAGCACCACCAGCCTGACCCGCTGATACAAGGCAGGATGGATCCATGACACCAGCACCACCAGCCTGAGCCGCTGATACAAGGCAGGATGGATCCATGACACCACCACCAGCCTGAGCCGCTGATACAAGGCAGGATGGATCCATGACACCAGCACCACCAGCCTGAGCCGCTGATACAAGGCAGGATGGATCCATGACACCACCAGCACCAGCCTGACCCGCTGATACAAGGCAGGATGGATCCATGACACCACCACCAGCCTGACCCGCTGATACAGGGCAGGATGGATCCATGACACCAGCACCACCAGCCTGAGCCGCTGATACAAGGCAGGATGGATCCATGACACCAGCACCACCAGCCTGACCCGCTGATACAAGGCAGGATGGATCCATGACACCAGCACCACCAGCCTGAGCCGCTGATACAAGGCAGGATGGATCCATGACACCAGCACCACCAGCCTGAGCCGCTGATACAAGGCAGGATGGATCCATGACACCACCACCACCAGCCTGACCCGCTGATACAAGGCAGGATGGATCCATGCTTTCATGTTGTTGTACCAAATTCTGACCCTACCATCCGAATGTCGCAGCAGAAATTGAGACTCATCAGACCAGGCAACGTCTGCCCATTCTCCTCTGACCTCTGGCATCAACAAGGCATTTCCGCCCACAGAACTGCCGCTCACTGGATGTTTTTTCTTTTTCGGACCATTCTCTGTAAACCCTAGAGATGGTTGTGCGTGAAAATCCCAGTAGATCAGCAGTTTCTGAAATACTCAGACCAGCCCTTCTGGCACCAACAACCATGCCACGTTCACAGGCCACAAATCACCTTTCTTCCCCGTACTGATGCTCGGGAGAACTGCAGGAGATTGTCTTGGCCATGTCTACATGCCTAAATGCACTGCCGCCATGTGATTGGCTGATTAGAAATTAAGTGTTAACGAGCAGTTGGACAGGTGTACCTAATAAAGTGGCCGGTGAGTGTATATGTGTGTGTGTGTGATGTATATATGTGTATAACTTACCCCTAGCCATGCTCACCGGCTTATACTACCCACGATTACACTGCCACCAATGTATCCTATAGGCACAGTCATTTTTGCATTATTTTTTTCCCTTTTTTTTGTTTACTTTTGATCATCTCTTCGCCTCTTTGAACTGAAATTATTTGACAACAGAAGGAAAAGCATTGATCCAATTTAATGCAATTCTAAATATACAGAAAATAAGGCATAAAAAACAACTGTAAATTCGGTGGTTTCTGATAATTGGCTCAGTGATTGGCCCTCTGTATTGGTGGCTGAGCAGACACTGCCCCCTGATGCTCTATGTGCTCCGGTCAGTTTGTAGCCTTCATTTCCAAACTGAGCAGCATTCACACAACATCTGCCTCCTGGGCGGCCGTGTGCTCCGTGTAATGGAGAGGAGGGGGGTGCACGGCGTAGGGCAGTGGTGGTGGCACTCAGAGCCCTCTCTATGGGGACCTTGCCATCACCCCAGGGTAGAGTTTGCCAGGCAGACGCAAGGCCTCTTGCAGTCCCAGGCAGCCCAGGACCCTACCAGGAAGCTACAATGATGATCCAAACGTCTTCTCCTTCCTTCTACTGTATTGGTGTCCTCAGGTGCCTATACAATTTAAACCTGTGACAGAGCAGGGAGTCATAAGTTACTGCTTAAATTGTCGCATTGACACTGCAAAAAATATGTGGGTTTTGGTTGTAGTTTGGGCACTCGGGGGCTAAAAGGTTTGCCATCACTGGCGTAGAGGCTCATACACTACCTCATGGAAACCCGAAACGCTCAGCAGTGCAGCACCGGAAGGACTAGTTACCCGTATCATAGATGGCCAAGCATGAAAGCATCCGCTTCTAGCCCCAATAGCAACTTCAAGCTTCTCATAGAGGACACCGGAGAGCAGGACACTGGAGGGCGGGGCCCCTGGAGGGCGGGGACGCCGGAGGACAGAGCACTGGAGGGCGGGGACACTGGAGGGCGGGGACGCCGGAGGACAGGGCACTGGAGGGCAGAGCACTGGAGGGCGGGGACGCCGGAGGACAGAGCACTGGAGGGCGGGGACACTGGAGGGCGGTGACGCCGGAGGACAGGGCACTGGAGGGCAGAGACGCTGGAGGGTGGGGCACTGGAGGACAGAGCACTTGGGGGCGGGGCCACTGGAGGACAGAGCACTGGAGGGTGGGACGCTGGAGGGCGGGGCCACTGGAGGACAGAGCACTGGAGGACAGAGCACTGGAGGGCGGGGCCACTGGAGGACAGAGCACTGGAGGGCGGGGACCCTGGAGGGCAGAGACGCTGGAGGGTGTGTACACTGGAGAGCGGGACGCTGGAGGACAGGGACACTGGAGGGTGGGGACGCCGGAGGGCGGCTCCTCTGCCTCCGTCTGCGCTATCTAGCCATGATCTGCTCATTTTCCGTGGCCATGTATAAGATCGGCAGCACATCCATGCTCCTAGAGGAAAGGATATGGAACTGTACATGTTTTATGCTCATATCGGTCAGATATTGGTCAGATATTGGTCAGATACTGGTCAGATTAGGAATGTTACTTTGAGGCATTTTAACTTAGAATTTAGATTTTGGCAATCCCAATTTGTGGTAAATCCAAGCGAATGGTTTTTTTCCCCTGGACCTATTGTAAAACTTTTTTTATTATATTTTTTAATTTTAGTTCTTACATAACTTTGTGACGTGTGCCTTTTTTTTTCCCAACCGTTTTATATAGTTTGGTTTCAGATTGTGTGGCGCACCTTCACCTTGTTTCCATGGACACAATCACAACGCTACGTGTGACAGTGTGTGGCGCACCTTCACCTTGTTTCCATGGACACAATCACAGCGCTACGTGTGACAGTGTGTGGCGCACCTTCACCTTGTATCCATGGACACAATCACAGCGCTACGTGTGACAGTGTGTGGCGCACCTTCACCTTGTTTCCATGGACACGATCACAGCTCTACGTGTGACAGTGTGTGGCGCACCTTCACCTTGTTTCCATGGACACAATCACAGCGCTACGTGTGACAGTGTGTGGCGCACCTTCACCTTGTATCCATGGACACAATCACAGCGCTACGTGTGACAGTGTGTGGCGCACCTTCACCTTGTATCCATGGACACAATCACAGCGCTACGTGTGACAGTGTGTGGCGCACCTTCACCTTGTTTCCATGGACACAATCACAGCGCTACGTGTGACAGTGTGTGGCGCACCTTCACCTTGTATCCATGGACACAATCACAGCGCTACGTGTGACAGTGTGTGGCGCACCTTCACCTTGTATCCATGGACACAATCACAGCGCTACGTGTGACAGTGTGTGGCGCACCTTCACCTTGTTTCCATGGACACAATCACAGCGCTACGTGTGACAGTGTGTGGCGCACCTTCACCTTGTTTCCATGGACACAATCACAGTGCTACGTGTGACAGTGTGTGGCGCACCTTCACCTTGTTTCCATGGACACAATCACAGCGCTACGTGTGACAGTGTGTGGCGCACCTTCACCTTGTTTCCATGGACACAATCACAGCGCTACGTGTGACAGTGTGTGGCGCACCTTCACCTTGTTTCCATGGACACAATCACAGCGCTACGTGTGACAGTGTGTGGCGCACCTTCACCTTGTATCCATGGACACAATCACAGCGCTACGTGTGACAGTGTGTGGCGCACCTTCACCTTGTTTCCATGGACACAATCACAGCGCTACGTGTGACAGTGTGTGGCGCACCTTCACCTTGTTTCCATGGACACAATCACAGTGTGTGGCGCCGGCCTGAGGGTGATGATGGCGCCGGTGGTGTTTGTGGCCCGTTTTGAGGCTTTGTTCTCAGTCTGTATAAATACTCAGGCGTTTCTTACGGTTTTCTGTACCTTTGGCTCTTAGTAGCGCTTTATCCTTATTTGTAGACCTCTTTTTGGCGCCCCCTGGGACGCGGCCCCATCCGTCACATCCGCCCGCTGTCACTATAGGCGCTTCTAGCTGTCGCTATGAGATTTCCGGGGATTTCCAGATGGTTTTCTGGTGACATTTAGATTAAATATTCAGAAATCCGAGCTGATTACATTCACAGTTTTGGATTCTCTTTTGATGCAGTTTTTTCCACCAATGAAATTCTTACCTCACATTTCCTACATGTCTGCTTTATGTTGGGAGGTTTTTACGTACTCCACATATTTACTAGAATGTGGGAGGATTTTCATGGCCATTAGTCCATTTTTGGCGAAAAAAACCTACAAATCCCGTATTTCGATGGGCCGGCTCACCCCTGAGGCGCGGTCACACGGTGCGCTTTCATTGCGCTTTGCCTAATTACATCACTGTTAACATTTCCGTTTTCAAAACGCATCGTAAACTCAATGTTAATTGTATGTGTTAACAAATGTAGACAGTAAGGTAATTGGGCAAAGTAACAAAAAATGTTTTTCTATAAAAAAATAAAGTAATAACTCAATAAAAATGCCCATAATCCCCATAACATATAAAGAGACGTATAACGCTAAAAAAAAGGTCTAAATCATAACACAAACCCCACACATATAGTATCACCGCGTCTGTAACATCCCGTAGAATAACAGTAAATTATTATTGAACCCGCACGATGAACACCGCAAAAAAAACTGTTATAAACCCTCCAAAAATTATGATTTCTACTTATTGAATCCAACAAAAAATGCAATAAAAAGTGATTAAAAAGTATCTGTACTGCAGAATGATCCTGGTGCAAAGTACAACCTGTCCTGCAAAAAACAAGCCACCAACCAGCTCCACAGCCAAAAAAGTAACAATGTTCTGCCACATGGAAGACGGCGATAATGCAAAGACATTCACAACGCACCAAGGAGACGCCAGACAGGAGATCGGGGTAAACCCAAAGAAAAACTTTTTAGCAAATATAAAAAAAATGATTTTTAACTTTTCATATTTTTCAAACTCACAAATCTCCTGCAATCTTGGATCTTACAGATGATAGCCAGGCGGGTACCAGAAGCAGGCAGAGCGCCCCATGTCACCGGGGCAGAGCGCCCCATGTCACCGGGGCAGAGCGCCCCATGTCACCGGGGCAGAGCGCCCCATGTCACCGGGGCAGAGCGCCCCATGTCACCGGGGCAGAGCACCAGGGGAACACACTGGTGGCGGGGGGGGTGGTGGAGGACAGGGGGACACACTGGTGGCGGGGGGGGGGGGGCTGGGGTGGAGGACAGGGGGACACACTGGTGGCGGGGGCGGAGGACACACTGGTGGCGGGGGGGGGGAAACAGGGGGACACACTGGTGGCGGGGGGGGGGGGACAGGGGGACACACTGGTGGCGGGGGGGACGAGGACAGGGAGACACACTGGTGGCGGGGGGGGAGGACAGGGGGACACACTGGTGGCGGGGGGGGGGGAGGACAGGGGGACACACTGGTGGCGGGGGGGAGGACAGGGGGACACACTGGTGGCGGGGGGGGGAGGACAGGGGGACACACTGGTGGCGGGGGGGGAGGACAGGGGGACACACTGGTGGCGGGGGGGGGAGGACAGGGGGACACACTGGTGGCGGGGGGGGAGGACAGGGGCACACACTGGTGGCGGGGGAAGGGGAAAGGGGGACAATCTCCTGCGCTCCAATGTCTCCTGCGCGCCAATGTCTCCTGCGCTCCAATATCTCCTCTCCAATGTCTCCTGCGCTCCAGTGTCTCCTGCGCTCCAGTGTCTCCTGCGCGCCAGTGTCTCCTGCGCGCCAGTGTCTCCTGCGCGCCAGTGTCTCCTGCGCGCCAGTGTCTCCTGCGCGCCAATGTCTCCTCTCCAATGCTGGAGGAGATTTGTGTCGTATTCGGTGAATGCATTGGCCATCGTCTTATGGACTCTGCTTCCTGCTGTAGTTTTTATGGCGGGATGTAGGAAGCGGCTTTTTGTCCCGTCGCGCTCTTGCTAGGAATTTTCCGGGCTTGTCTCTCCACTCAGAACAAGTTTTGGAGCAGATTTGTTGTAGTCTTTTGTGTTTGGCTTTGAGAATTGTATTTATCTCGTGCTGATTAATGTTCTCTTTGTGTTTTCCGGTGATTGACGTCTGTAGTTTGCGTTCAGCCTTTGTTATTATGTGTGATCAGGATTCCCCCGGTGATCCTTTCAGGGGTTCCCATAGTCGTGGGGGAGGATTTATCGTGGCCGTGGTCTTCCTCTTGTTTAAGGCAGTCCGGGTTTTGTTCAGCTTCCAGTTGTATTTGGTGAGGTAGGACAAGGGTGCAGAAGCTGGTGCATGGTCTGTATCGCCCGTATTCTGGAGGTAAGATGTAATCCCGCCTGCTGTAGGAGGTGTGTGCGTGCGTGTCATCAGGAGGTGTGTGTGTGTGTGTGCGTGCGTGTCATCAGGAGGTGTGTGTGTGTGTGTGTGTGTGTGTGTGTCATCAGGAGGTGTGTGTGTGTGTGTGTGTGTGTGTGTGTCATCAGGAGGTGTGTGTGTGTGTGTGTGTGTGTGTGTGTCATCAGGAGGTGTGTGTGTGTGTGTGTGTGTGTCATCAGGAGGTGTGTGTGTGTGTGTGTGTGTGTCATCAGGAGGTGTGTGTGTGTGTGTGTGTGTGATCAGGAGGTGTGTGTGTGATCAGGAGGTGTGTGTGCGCGCGTCATCAGGAGGTGTGTGTGCGTGCGTCATCAGGAGGTGTGTGTGTGTGTGTGTGTGTGTGTGTGTGTGTGTGTGTGTGTGTGTGTGTGTGTGTGTGTCATCAGGAGGTGTGTGCGCGCGCGTCATCAGGAGGTGTGTGTGTGTGTGTGTGTGTGTGTGTCATCAGGAGGTGTGTGCGCGCGCGTCATCTCCGGCCTCGGCTCCTGAATTCTCCACGTCACACAGTTGCATTTTTTGTAGTGATCTAATGAATGAGAGGAGATGGCGGATTTCCCGGTGGAGGTGTCCATAGTTGGGTCTCCTGTCGGGATTCGGGAGCCTCCTGGGAAGGCACATAAGTCGTCTGTCAGTATTTGGGGAGAATGTTTGCAGAGGGGAGCCCTGGATTCCACATTTTAGGGCGATGCTTCGTCATCCAGTTTAGTTTTAATTGTTTTTCGCTTTGTATATTTTTATGGATGAAAATCGAGACCCCATGTGATGTTCCATCTAGGTTTGTGCAGTGGGAGGCGGTTGGGTAGGGTTGGGACTTGTTTTCAGGTGCACTTCCTGTGTAAGAGGTTGTGACCTTTGCCGTTTAGAGTTACTATATTTGAAGTGAAGGACATTTTGGATCTTGTCTGTAGGTTGATGTATGATTGAGGGGTAAGTGTCTGGTGTGACCTGGGAGGGGGGGGGGGGGGTTAGGGTACCGGGCTGTATCTAAGCAGTGGTTATACTGTAATGTCTTATTACGCTACGTCCTATTGGGGGGGGCTAAGTTTTTGATTGTGATGAGTATTAGTCTCTTTTTCGCTGGGTCTATGTGTGGATGGAGATGTAGAGTCCGTTTGGGACGTCGGGGCCTCTCTGTCGCCACATCAGACGCCGGGACTTCCTAGATCTCTGCTTGCTGTCCTATGTTTGTTTCCAGTGGATAGAGATCTGACCGGTGTGCAGCTTGTTAGTATCAGAGAGTAATCCGAGCCGTGCGCCTGTGTGACATCACATGACCAGGGATACAACGAGCCGTGCGCCTGTGTTACATCACATGACCAGGGATACAACGAGCCGTGCGCCTGTGTGACATCACATGACCAGGGATACAACGAGCCGTGCGCCTGTGTTACATCACATGACCAGGGATACAACGAGCCGTGCGCCTGTGTGACATCACATGACCAGGGATACAACGAGCCGTGCGCCTGTGTTACATCACATGACCAGGGATACAACGAGCCGTGCGCCTGTGTGACATCACATGACCAGGGATACAACGAGCCGTGCGCCTGTGTGACATCACATGACCAGGGATACAACGAGCCGTGCGCCTGTGTGACATCACATGACCAGGGATACAACGAGCCGTGCGCCTGTGTGACATCACATGACCAGGGATACAACGAGCCGTGCGCCTGTGTGACATCACATGACCAGGGATACAACGAGCCGTGCGCCTGTGTGACATCACATGACCAGGGATACAACGAGCCGTGCGCCTGTGTGACATCACATGACCAGGGATACAACGAGCCGTGCGCCTGTGTGACATCACATGACCAGGGATACAACGAGCCGTGCGCCTGTGTGACATCACATGACCAGGGATACAACGAGCCGTGCGCCTGTGTGACATCACATGACCAGGGATACAACGAGCCGTGCTCCTGTGTGACATCACATGACCAGGGATACAACGAGCCGTGCGCCTGTGTGACATCACATGACCAGGGATACAACGAGCCGTGCGCCTGTGTGACATCACATGACCAGGGATACAACGAGCCGTGCGCCTGTGTGACATCACATGACCAGGGATACAACGAGCCGTGCGCCTGTGTGACATCACATGACCAGGGATACAACGAGCCGTGCGCCTGTGTGACATCACATGACCAGGGATACAACGAGCCGTGCGCCTGTGTGACATCACATGACCAGGGATACAACGAGCCGTGCGCCTGTGTGACATCACATGACCAGGGATACAACGAGCCGTGCGCCTGTGTGACATCACATGACCAGGGATACAACGAGCCGTGCTCCTGTGTGACATCACATGACCAGGGACTATCCCAGTACAACACCGCAGAATATGACAGCGCTATAAGAAGATGTATTACTATGAGAGAGCACAGGACTCGCGGCTCCAGGTGTCATCGTTTATTCTCTGCAGGTGATATATCTGGCTGTATATACTGCGCTGTAGAGCGCACACATGAAGGACGCTGCTCCTGTACATCACGCCTCCGGGGGGCGCTGCCTCTACTTGTGGTAGAATCGCTGGTTCTGTCCGTGCTGCATAAAAGGAAGACGAGGAGTCTGCTGCGGGGAGGCCTGGAAGCCGGACTGAGGGGACACAAGACAAGAGCCATCAATGTGAGGAACAATCACACGTCACACCCCGGAGGTGTTACTACAGCGCTTACCGTGTGCGGCTGCTGCGGGGGCGTGCCGTATCCTCCAGGAGAGGCCGAGCGAGACGGGTGCGAGTAAGACAAGGCCGACTGCGAACAGAAGCACAAACAAGTCAGGAGGGCGACTGCAGCGGCACAGAGCGCAAGAAAGGAGGGCGACCCGCAGCGGCACAGCGCAAGAAAGGAGGGCGACCCGCAGCGGCACAGGAGACGAGGGGGGCCGGGCACAATAACCATGGAAAGGATAAGCTCTGGCAGCCGGGTGGGGGCGGGGGGTAGGGGTTTGGAAGGAGTGGGGCCGCACGGCACGCCCGGAGGAGGGGGAAAGGAGTGGGGCCGCACGCCCGGGCCAGCAAGGGGGGGGGGGGAGGGGGAGGGGAAGGAGAGGGGCCGCACGCCCGGGCCAGCAGGGAGGGAGGGAGGGGAAGGAGAGGGGCCGCACGCCCGGGCCAGCAGGGAGGGAGGGAGGGGAAGGAGTGGGGCCGCACGCCCGGGCCAGCAGGGAGGGAGGGAGGGGAAGGAGAGGGGGCCGCACGCCCGGGCCAGCAGGGAGGGAGGGAGGGGAAGGAGTGGGGCCGCACGCCCGGGCCAGCAGGGAGGGAGGGGAGGGGAAGGAGTGGGGCCGCACGCCCGGGCCAGCAGGGAGGGAGGGAGGGGAAGGAGTGGGGCCGCACGCCCGGGCCAGCAGGGAGGGAGGGAGGGGAAGGAGTGGGGCCGCACGCCCGGGCCAGCAAGGGCGGGGGGGATTGGGGCCCCAGTTTACGACCACAGTACATTTTCTGTCTCAGAGAGAATTTGTGACCCTCAGTGACAGGACACGCCCCCACCATTACAATGAGTGTCGTCACATGTGGTCCATACGTAAGGACAGACGGGGTTTTCGGACCTCTCTTACCTTGCTGGGCTGCATGGGCACGGCTATGGGCGGAGCGCTCAGGAGGGTCTGGGTGGGGTGCAGAGCCTGTGGGTGCATGGGCCGAAGAGAAAGACTGAGGAAAGACATGGACCATTTCATCACAATGCCTGCAGAGGTAAGTAATCTACCAGCCCCGCCCCCATCGTCAGGGCCCCGCCCCCTTCGTCAGCGACCCCCCTCATCGTCAGCGACCCCCCCCATCGTCAGCGACCCCCCTCCCCAGGGCCCTGTCCCCATCGTCAGCGCCCCGCCCCAATCGTCAGCGACCCCCCCCCCCCCCCAGGGCCCCGTCCCCATCGTCAGCGCCCCGCCCCCATTGTCAGCGACCCCCCCCAGGGCCCCGCCCCCATCGTCAGCGACCCCCCCCCCAGGGCCCCGCCCCCATCGTCAGCGACCCCCCCAGGGCCCCGACCCCATCGTCAGCGACCCCCCCCCAGGGCCCCGACCCCATCGTCAGCGACCCCCCCCCCAGGGCCCCGCCCCCATCGTCAGCGACCCCCCCCCCCAGGGCCCCGACCCCATCGTCAGGGCCCCGCCCCCATCGTCAGCGACCCCCCTCCCCAGGGCCCCGTCTCCATCGTCAGCGCCCCGCCCCCATCGTCAGCGACCCCCCCCAGGGCCCCGCCCCCATCGTCAGCGACCCCCCCCCCAGGGCTCCACACCCATCGTAAGCGTCCAGCCCCACGCCCCCGCCAGCGTCCCACCTCCCGAGCCCCGCCTCCCGGGGGTCACTCACAGAGTCGGTGAATCCGGACTGCTGGTTGGCGTGCTCCAGCTGCTTTTGGAGCGGGATGCTGCTGCTCGGGGGCATGAACCCTGCACCGGGACAAGAACACAGATCAGACGTGTGAGGGGCAACGCTGGGGTGGGGGAGGGGGCGGCCACTTACCTGCATGGGCCCCGCTGTAGTGGCCGTGCACCGTGTAACCCGGCTGCTGGTGGGACAGGTACTGCATGGTAGGAAAGGCGGCCGGACCTGCAGGACACACATGGGTCAGCACCGGGACCCCACACTGTACACACACACGGGTCAGCACCGGGACACCACACTGTGCACACACACACACACGGGTCAGCACCGGGACCCCACACTGTGCACACACACACACGGGTCAGCACCGGGACACCACACTGTGCGCGCGCACACACACGGGTCAGCACCGGACCCCACACTGTGCACACACACGGGTCAGCACCGGGACACCACACTGTGCACACACACACACGGGTCAGCACCGGGACACCACACTGTGCACACACACACACGGGTCAGCACCGGGACCCCACACTGTGCACACACACGGGTCAGCACCGGGACCCCACACTGTGCACACACACGGGTCAGCACCGGGACCCCACACTGTGCACACACACACACGGGTCAGCACCGGGACCCCACACTGTGCACACACACACACGGGTCAGCACCGGGACACCACACTGTGCGCACACACACACACGGGTCAGCCGGGACACCACACTGTGCGCACACACACGGGTCAGCACCGGGACACCACACTGTGCACACACACACGGGTCAGCACCGGGACACCACACTGTGCACGCGCACACACACACAGGGTCAGCACCGGGACACCACACTGTGCGCGCGCACACACACACGGGTCAGCACCGGGACACCACACTGTGCGCGCGCACACACACACGGGTCAGCACCGGGACACCACAGTGTGCGCGCGCACACACACACGGGTCAGCACCGGGACCCCACACTGTGCACACACACGGGTCAGCACCGGGACACCACACTGTGCACACACACACACGGGTCAGCACCGGGACCCCACACTGTGCACACACACACACGGGTCAGCACCGGGACCCCACACTGTGCACACACACACACGGGTCAGCACCGGGACACCACACTGTGCACACACACACACGGGTCAGCACCGGGACCCCACACTGTGCACACACACACGGGTCAGCACCGGGACCCCACACTGTGCACACACACGGGTCAGCACCGGGACCCCACACTGTACACACACACGGGTCAGCACCGGGACAACACACTGTGCACACACACGGGTCAGCACCGGGACACCACACTGTGCACACACACACACGGGTCAGCACCGGGACCCCACACCCACACTGTGCACGTGCGCACACACACACACACACACACACACACACACACACACACGGGTCAGCACCGGGACACCACACTGTGCACACACACACACGGGTCAGCACCGGGACACCACACTGTGCACACACACACACGGGTCAGCACCGGGACCCCACACTGTGCACGTGCACACACACACACACACACACACACACACACACACACACACACACGGGTCAGCACCGGGACACCACACTGTGCACACACACACATGGGTCAGCACCGGGACACCACACTGTGCACACACACGGGTCAGCACCGGGACACCACACTGTGCACACACACGGGTCAGCACCGGGACACCACACTGTGCACACACACACACGGGTCAGCACCGGGACACCACACTGTGCGCACACACACACGGGTCAGCACCGGGACACCACACTGTACACACACACACACACGGGTCAGCACCGGGACACCACACTGTGCACACACACACACGGGTCAGCACCGGGACCCCACACCCCACACTGTGCACGTGCGCACACACACACACACACACACACACACACACACACACGGGTCAGCACCGGGACACCACACTGTGCACACACACACACGGGTCAGCACCGGGACACCACACTGTGCACACACACACACGGGTCAGCACCGGGACCCCACACTGTGCACGTGCACACACACACACACACACACACACACACACACACACACGGGTCAGCACCGGGACACCACACTGTGCACACACACACATGGGTCAGCACCGGGACACCACACTGTGCACACACACGGGTCAGCACCGGGACACCACACTGTGCACACACACGGGTCAGCACCGGGAACACCACACTGTGCACACACACACACGGGTCAGCACCGGGACACCACACTGTGCGCACACACACACGGGTCAGCACCGGGACACCACACTGTACACACACACACACACGGGTCAGCACCGGGACACCACACTGTGCACACACACACACACACACACACGGGTCAGCACCGGGACACCACACTGTGCGCGCACACACACACGGGTCAGCACCAGGACCCCACACTGTGCACACACACACACACACACACACACACACACACACACACGGGTCAGCACCGGGACACCACACTGTACACACACACACACACACGGGTCAGCACCAGGACCCCACACTGTGCACACACACACACACACGGGTCAGCACCGGGACACCACACTGTGCACACACGGGTCAGCACCGGGACCCCACACTGTGCGCACACACACACGGGTCAGCACCGGGACCCCACACTGTGCACACACACACGGGTCAGCACCGGGACCCCACACTGTACACACACACACGGGTCAGCACCGGGACACCACACTGTGCACACACACACGGGTCAGGCACCGGGAAACACACTGTACACACACACACACACGGGTCAGCACCGGGACCCCACACTGTGTGCACACACACACACGGGTCAGCACCGGGACCCCACACTGTGCACACACGGGTCAGCACCGGGACCCCACACTGTGCACACACACACACGGGTCAGCACCGGGACCCCACACTGTGCACACACACACGGGTCAGCACCGGGACCCCACACTGTGCACACACACACACACACACACACGGGTCAGCGCCGGGACACCACACTGTGCACACACGGATCAGCACCGGGACACCACACTGTGCACATACACACACACGGGTCAGCACCGGGACACCACACTGTGCACACACACACACGGGTCAGCACCGGGACACCACACTGTGCACACACGGGTCAGCACCGGGACACCACACTGTGCACATACATGGGTCAGCACCGGGACCCCACACTGTGTACACACACACGGGTCAGCACCGGGACCCCACACTGTGCACACACACACACACACCACACGGGTCAGCACCGGGACACCACACTGTGGCGCACACACGGGTCAGCACCGGGACACCAC